>NW_027665968.1:0-57286 GCF_963924005.1 Protomyctophum bolini | reverse complement strand
CTCCTCAAGGTGTGTGACCCCTTCTTTCTCCTCAAGGTGTGTGAGCCCTTCTTTCTCCTCAAGGTGTGTGAGCCCTTCCAAGCATATTATAGATCGCCAGAGTGGTCGATTAGCTGCGGCCGACTTCAGAACATGTTATATCTCTTCAGAGACACACACGCACACACACACACACACACACACACACACACACACACGCACACACACCTGGAGGCATTCCACCTTTATGGATTATGTGCTATCTCTGGAGACCTTCGGAAAGGCATTATGTTCCCAATCAAGTCTTCATCCTTCAAATGGATGAAAACATTCAATGAGTCCAAATGCCCCACAGTGGCAGCCTTCATGGGACAGCTTCTGGCCAGCGGCAGACGCTGTGTAAAGTAACTAAATACATTTATTTTTGAGGTATTTGTACCTGCTTGCATGCTGAAAATAGATGATCTATAAGCTCACAACGTCTATTTTCAGCATGTGAAAAAAAACGGCATCAAGGCCTGCCAAAATACATTTTGTTCGACTAAATCAACTGTATATTTAGTCGACTAAAACTAGTCTAACGCTAAAACATTCCAGGTGACAAAAATGTGACTAAAACTAAACGAGAAGTATTCAAGAGACCATAATTATGACTAAAACTAAAATCTAAAATGTGCTGCCAAAAACAACACTGGAGTGCACAACTGGAAACAGCGTGGACGCGTAAATGGTCCGTTTGGTTACACGTGTATACACACTCTTGAAGTTCCTGTATAAATATGTTGAGATATGATGATGGCGCTTTGGATTTTACTGTGTACAGTAACTATACCTAAACACGCACACAGACAGGAAAACAACCCTGCGGCTGTGCAGAGTAGAGAGGGGGAAAGAAAAGTATTTCATGTTGAGCGATATAATGAGGCCGAGACTCCCACCTCAATATCCAGTGAAATATTATACCGTACGGGAGAATGTGTTATGAATGAGAAGTGATAACAAGAGTGGTGGCGGAAACAGGCCGGCAATAATAGTGGTAATGTACCTGTGTATATAATCGTCTCCAAAAGTACATTTATATCACTTTACGTGTGCTATATATATAAATAAAGGTATTGTAAGTCGATGCATTTATACTGGCTCACCAAACATTTCAGTCTGTAATGCATTGTAGTGCATGGCTCTGTGCACACAGACCAACTACTTCCACTTCCCTGAACTCCTTCACCGGTGTTATTATAACACCTGCTAAGGAAGTAGGGAAGGTGCCCATGAAGTTCTTTGGCTTTTACTTTGGAATTGATACTTGATTACTTAAGAATCTCAGTGCTTCTTCTACCACAGTATACTGCTGAATCCTTACAGTTTGTATGAGAGGATGACGTGGGAAAAAAAACTTTGTTCTTTGTTCCTTACTTCTTCCTTCTCTGAACTAAATGAGTATCGAAGACAGTCCTTTGACCTTTTCATGTCTGATTGCAACTAAGCGTGGGGTGCACTGCAGAAGTTATGCCGTCCTGGAAAAAATAATATATAAATAAAATATAGACTGTACCATTTATCTATATCTATAATGAGGGACGTATCGGTTCTCTGAATGGTAGTTCTGCTGAGCTGGGTTTGATCGTGTTTTTTCTTTGAAAACGATCAGCTTTCATGTCAACAACATGAAAGTATAGCTCTGCTAGCTATTATGATTAGTAAGGCCAGTCCACACCAATGCAACTCCTTGCAACACAGTATTGTGACGCCCAATGGCTGTTGCAAGGCATTGGTTTGGACTGGCCTTAAAGCTGTTTTGTTGCAAGGAGTTGCGTAAACTGAGCTGGATAATTCTAGGAATGTGTTGCACGTATACTCAAGATCCGATTAAATGTAATTGGGCCTACAACGGAAGGTTGATTTGGAATGTGACATTTCACAGTCTGAGTCATTTACTTTACCACAATTATGCTAAAGTTACTTGTTAGAACATATTTCCATGTACAGTACAGAGAAAACCCCACATGTGCTATCTACAGTATAGGTGACACGGCCAAAGAAATGCACAACTTGCGATATTAATCTCTTCAAGTATATTGCGGTTGCCTCAGGTATAGAATCCCCCAAAAGGAGATAGGTATATAATAGATATATAATATAATATAATAGATATATTTTAATATATTAGGCTATATAATGCACATCATTCATTAATTATTCAAATTGTGTTTTGACAAATTGACACCATGTTGCAGCACAGAATAAACCACATTTGTTTGTCTTGATTTATGTTACTCAATAGCTACGTATATAAACAAGACAAAAGTATACTACGGTATACAGTACACCGCTACATAATGAATGACAAGGACGCCCATTAACCCATTCTGACCTGAGATCAGATTCATACGAGGTTTCCACTGGACACACACTGGTCTGATTAACCCATTCTGACCTGAGATCAGATTCATACGAGGTTTCCACAGGACACACACTGGTCTGATTAACCCATTCTGACCTGAGATCAGATTCTAAAAATGTCAGTCGTTCTTCGATTTTTCAAAAATAGCAGACCTACAAGCTCGTAGCGCGCCACTCGGTGGCGCGCTATGAGCTTGTAGATCTGCTATTTTTCAATAGCTAAAGCATGACATGATGCTAACACCAAAACGGGTTCCCGTTCAGAATGGGTTAATTAACACTAGTCTGAACTCATCTCATCTACTATTATGACTATATGAAAGGTCAAGATGACCGTGTTTTTCATGCGATTTGATTGGCCACTCTCTCCCCCCACTCGTCCAATGATCTTCAGACCTCTCCCTGCAGTGCCCACATGCACCCGTAGACGCCTTGCCATTGTCTTCTAAATGTACATCCCAACTAATTCCTCATGTGTATACAAATGTAGAATACACTCACAACATGTAGACTAAATGTTGTTTTAGAGAGAAGTATAAGTATGCCTAAAATCATATTTACAAAACGTTTCAGATGGGGGAAAATAAAACAGATGATTTGAATCGAATATTTATAGAAAAAGGGGAACTTTCTCAGCACTTCATGGGCAAAGAAAATCCACTTCAAAATGGGTCAGATGGAGCGCTTAGACGTGCTAGGCTAGTGTTAACCCATTCTGAACGGGAACCCATTTTCGTGTTAGCATCATGTTATGCTTTAGCTATTGAAAAACAGCAGATCTACAAGCTCGTAGCGCGCCACCGAGTGGCGCGCTACGAGCTTGTAGGTCTGCTATTTTTGAAAAATCGAAGAACGACTGACATTTTTAGAATCTGATCTCAGGTCAGAATGGGTTAATCAGACCAGTGTGTGTCCAGTGGAAACCTCGTATGAATCTGATCTCAGGTCAGAATGGGTTAAAGCAAATGGAAAGATTGATGCCCTTTAGTTTCTTCATAGTCACTATTTGGAAACGGTGCTGAATTAGCAGGTTTTCCCTCCAAAACGGAACAGGATTACAGAATGAGCTGCAGGGAGGATTAGATTAGATCACAGACAGACGAACAGCCCCGCCCCCATCCTCTCTATCCAGCGTGCCAACGCTGCTGAGCTGACGATGTAGCTATGAGTCACACACACACACACACACACACACACACACACACACACACACACACACCCTTTGCCGCAACTTGGTGTACAGTGCATACAGACACCCAGTCCTAGACAGGGCCGCAATGACACACACACACACACACACACACACACGCACGCACGCACGCACGCACGCACGCACGCACGCACGCACGCGCACACACAGACACGTGCACAGCAGCACATGCACATGCAACTACCAGGTGAAATTGCTTAAAGGGACATTTCATCGCCAGAAGAAACTGCAGTCACTCAATGTTTTGTAGACTAGTAGATAAAAATTGCACAATTTGATTTTTTTCCCCCCTTTTTTTAAATGTTAACTTTAAAACCCGGATCTTCAAATGGTCAAATCAACAGGAAGTTAACATTTTTTTATAAAATAATAAAATAAAACCACATGAGTTTTGGTGATGCTCTACTATCTGAATTAACTTTGTGTTTGTTTACGTAGTACTAAAAGAGTGACTTTGAGAGCTCATGCAGCGTATACAATGTAAGTCAATGAGGAGCATGATATTGAATCATCAATTTCGAATCACTGGAGCAATTATTTCTAATATCTTGTCCACATTTGGAGTTACATCATCATGGCAAAGTATACTACACAACCCCAACCTCTATCTAAGGTCGTAGCCTTTAAGTAAAACAACATGTGAGTACATCAGTGTTCCTCAATCATCCACCTCCCGTCTGTTCCCGTTAGGATGTAAAATCTATACGAGGCAGCTCTGCTCGCACATGATGCAGACATGAGTCAGCTGGCTCCCTGATGCATGCTTCTGTCCATATGGTGGTAAAATAGGCTAATATTGCCCAGAAATAGTTAAAAAAAACAACCTATAACTATATTGTGGGTGAGCCAATAAGAGCAACCGTTCATTTCATATTAGCCATTCATATTATCTTGTATACTTAATAGTTTTTTTAATTCAACCTGGGTGTGTGTGTGTGTGTGTGTGTGTGTGTGTGTGTGTGTGTGTGTGTGTGTGTGTGTGTGTGTGTGTGTGTGTGTGTGTGTGTGTGTGTGTGTGTGTGTGTGTGTGTGTGTGTGTGTGTGTCCAGGCTCTGTGACGTCGGTCCACTCCCAGCCGTGTGAGAGCCGCGCTCTGCTCCAAGTGCCCGGCCTCTCCCCTCCGACCCCCCGGCCTCCCCCGTCAGGTAGGAGCTATAGTTATAGGGCCAGGTAGGGCCCAGGTAGGAGCCAGTTATAGGGCCCAGGTAGGAGCCAGTTATAGGCCCAGGTAGGGCCCAGGTAGGGCCGGGCCTGTTGAGAACTGGCTGCCGGGCGTGGCTGCACTAATAACATTGGGGCGGGCCCATCTATAGAGTTTGAATGGAAACTGTTTGCAAGCTCCACCGTCATGGTCGCTCTAGCAAAGTGACTGATCCATGTCTGTCTTGGTCAGATTATGTACAGTCACACAGATTCTCTTTACATCTCGTTTGAACATCGTTGTTTGGTTCAGATATAACAGAGACTAGGCTATACTGAAGACTATACATGTGTCATTCTGTGCATGCTTTTTAAAATCTAATTAATTCCATAAATTAATTAACTCGGTTAACTCAATTATGTTGACAGTCCTGCATGCACGCACACACACACACACGCATGGCACGCACACATGCACGCACGCGCGCACACACAAAGACAGACAGACAGACAGAAAGACAGACAAGATGGATGGATGTATGGATGGATATCAGTGCCGTGCAGAGAGCACTGAGGGGCAGCAGGTGCTCAAAACCCCAAAACAGAAAGGTGTTCCACAATAACTTGACCCATGTCATTGGACATGGGTCACAAATAAGCAACACGTTCCCATTACCATGTAAACATGAAAAGGGCATGAAAAGGGCACTTTGAGGCAAAAGGGCAGGTGCCCAAGCCCCCTCTGCACGTGCCAGATAGATAGATAGATAGATAGATAGATAGATAGACATACATGGATTTTGGTTTTTTAACCCAGCAACCTCCTACAAACACAGGTGTGTATACTCAGTAAGAATTGCTGTCTGTATAATAATCTCCAAGTACATTATACAGCTCAAACATGACACCTGGCTAATGTGTTCTCAGGGTTTCCTTGGAAACCAATTATTGCTACGCACAAAACAAAGAATTCTCCAAGGGCGACATAAGCCCAACCTCATCAGAACTCACATCTTCCTTCGTGCCACAGTAATGGTATAAGGAGGCTGTTGTTTATTCTCTTCTTCACACACAGGTCAGCCTCTATACCTTGTATAGTTGTGAGGGCGGTGGTTGCATATTATAAAAGGATAAAATAAGCACATTTTCATAACGCCGTATGAACTCATTGCCATCGTTATATATTTATACAGTTAATGTCGTGGAGTCGTGATGCACATGCACTGGAGAATCACACAATGTGCTGCTGGTGTTCATATACTGTATGACATCTAGATTATGTTGTGGGATAAATCCAAGGGGATACTGTAGGATATGGGGAAAGCCTTCCATCATGTCATTAAACAGGCTGGGGCGACCCACAGCCTACAATCAGAATGTATCTGGCCTTAACTCATTCTGAACGGGAACCCGTTTTGGTGTCGGCATCACGTTATGCTTTAGCTATTGAAAAATAGCAGATCTACAAGCTCATAGCGCGCCACCGAGTGGCGCGCTATGAGCTTGTAGGTCTGCTATTTTTGAAAAATCGAAGAACGACTGACATTTTTAGAATCTGATCTCAGGTCAGAATGGGTTAATCAGAACCAGTGTGTGTCCTAGTGGAAACCTCGTATAGAATCTGATCTCAGGTCAGAATGGGTTAAGACCTCCGACAAGACTTTCCTTTGATCAGCGCCCCGGCCTGGAGGGACAACCGGCCACTGTATAACCTTTACCCAGCCTGCAGGGTCTACGCTGCCCCCGCCCCGCCCCCAGACACAATCACTGCTGCAGACAGGCTTTAAATGAAGATAGATTGGAGCAAAGTGGTCTCACTGTACCATCAAGGAATCTGCCTTGTATGTGCGCTAAGAAGGCCCGTCTCTTTCTTTGTGTGTTTCAATGACGCTTTCTCCTCAAAAATGAGTTATAGCACTGTGTAAGACGGTTTTCTATAGGCTTCGATCGCCTGAAGCGCAGAGACTACAGATTATTTTGGTTTCTACTCGCTATAGTCATAGCATTAGAAGAAATCACACCCGTGTGAACCGAGTGGTGCAACTCCCCTCTCTCTCTCCCCCCTCCTCTCTCTCTCTCTCTCTCCCCCTCTCTCTCTCTCTCTCTCTCTCCCCCTCTCTCTCTCTCTCTCTCTCTCTCTCCCCCCCTCCTCTCTCTCTCCCCCCTCCTCTCTCTCTCTCTCTCTCTCATATTAGCAGGCAACAGTCTGTCAGCACTGTCTCTCGCTCTCTGTTTCTGCATGGCACAACAGCGCCCCTACTGGTACTCATACTGGTGCTCATACATAGGTGAACACATACATACAGTAGGTGAACACATAGGTGTACACATGCAGACTTTGCTGGTTGTAGGAGTGGTTGCACCGCTCAAAAAACAAAAATGTATTGTGTTGTGTGACGATCGATGTATACAGCATACGTTTTATTTTACTTTTCCTAAACAAGGATGTCATGTATTATCAATATCAAACTTGTGTGTGTGTGTGTGTGTGTGTGTGTGTGTGTGTGTGTGTGTGTGTGTGTGTGTGTGTGTGTGTGTGTGTGTGTGTGTGTGTGTGTGTGTGTGTGTGTGTGTGTGTGTGTGTGTGTGTGTGTGTGTGTGTGTGTGTGTGCGCGCGCGCGCGCGTGCTCAATACATATAGTTACAAATAATACAACTATCTATGGAATAAACCAGAAAATCATATACAGCAATGTGAACATTCGGCAAGTCACACATGTGTGCAATTTCACATACTGTAAAGAAGGCCAAAAAGTCCCATTCATTCACGGTTATACATTAGGAGTGCATGCAGGTACTGTACTGTACACGTCAATCTTCCTCGGCATGCTCAATCTTGCCCGCTGGCGGTGGGAGGCGCGTATTAATATTTGAAGGGCTGATCCTCCACCATTGATCAGTCTCCCCTGATTAGTCGAGCCCCTCCGATATAGCCGCCCCAGACACGGTGCTTTGTTCCTGTCAGCGTGGCTCATGGGAGAAGCGGAGCAGCGAGCACGCGTGACCTTTTCCACACGCCGTTATTGTCACCCCCCTTTAGATTAAATTTCACCCTCAACCATCCTTTCTTGTCTTCGTTCGGGTCATCACTTGATGTCTCCCCACCGTAACTCTCGTGTGGTATCAATTTAACAAACTGTTTTTTTTCTTTTCTTTTTCTTTTATTTGTATTTTTCTTCTGCCACTCAGCTTTTATGACGTTGCTCTCGGGCGTCCTATACATTGGGATCTTGCGAGACTGACAGGAGAGGCAGCTATAATAAACAATATGCCCTGCATTGACAGAGTCATCTCGTCGTCTTTCTCCATAATATGCCACGACTTAACCAGTATGCCACAACCAGATGGATCATGGGTAAAAACAAAAAGCTATACTCATGGTTCAGCTTCATCTGTTCTCCGCTATCACTCTCAGTGCTGTTGTATGTCATTATAAGAAAACATCCGTGACATACCGTACATACAGTATATGACCCCATGTGTGGGCAAGATTTCAGCTCGAAATGTGTGGAAGATATTGTGTCTTTTCTGCCTAGCTTTATTCATACTCAACAGCCCAAATATATGGCGGGCTGGGTCATATATATCCGATATAGAACAAACGTTAACTGACCAAAGCGTAACCGGATTGAGAAACTGTTATAGTGACATTTCAGCATAACTTCCACCTTTCTCTGCAAATTCAGACAATGCAAATGAGCCGGGGGTTGTTGCGTTTGTTGGTGGGATAATAGCCATTAGCCACATCTCAAATATACAGTCCCATGAGGCTTGAGTCTTTTCTTTTTCCTTCACAAAGAAGTCATCTGTTACAACTAAGACCCTTATGTATTTTTCATGACCATCCGCCATGCCTTGATTCATCCAGCCATAAACCAGGCATCAAACGACTGACATTATCACAGTCCTGGGGCCAAGGACATTATCAATTCATGTGCCCTTTTTAACCCATTCTGACCTGAGATCAGATTCATACGAGGTTTCCACTGGACACACACTGGTCTGATGAACCCATTCTGACCTGAGATCAGATTCTAAAAATGTCAGTCGTTCTTCGAATTTTTCAAAAATAGCAGACCTACAAGCTCGTAGCGCGCCACTCGGTGGCGCGCTATGAGCTTGTAGATCTGCTATTTTTCAATAGCTAAAGCATAACATGATGCCAACACCATAATGGGTGCCCGGTCAGAATGGGTTAACTACATCAGATTGATCAGAACAACCACCTGCAGACACACAGGAACCATGTTGGCTGAAGGATTTCGGGCGTTGTAATGATGGGGGATTGAAACTCAAAATGAAAAGTAAAAGTTGCTTTGCACCTGATATGATTGAGGTGGTGATGATGATGTTGTACTGTATGTGAAGTACATTTTATTTGGGGACAGAGTGGCATTCTTGCCAGCACGTGTCGCGTGCGCGCGCGTTCACTTGTGACACTTTAACTTCTTATGATCATCACGACTCGAGTAAGCTGGAAATCATATCTGTAGATGCTCCAGACAAGGTTATTGTTATTGCTATTGTTATTATTATCGATTGTATGCATTGCAGTCTGTTTTTACGACAGACTTATCAAATATACTACAGACCCATGAGGGTGCATTTGGACTCATGGTGGTCCTCGGACCATATGTTGAGAACCTGCAGTGCTCTGCACCACAGTGAGTGAAACGGCAGCCTGTTTAACTGTATTGATTATGTCTAAGGCAGCGTGATTAGTGGAGCAATATTGGCAGCATGTAGCCCTGTTTGAGGCTCTACCAAACCACAGAGAGAAAATACACAGCGTGTCTGAGGCTCTATACCAACCACAGAGAGAAAAGTACCCATTGTTTGAGTTGAGGCTCTATATACCAACCACAGAGAAAATACACAGCATGTATCCATTGAAGCACTAGCTTATCTAATGCCGCAGTATAGTAACATGTAAAACATTAATTAATTTAGATCTGAGGACGATTCTTAAAAAATTAGAAACCTACGTTTCTACATGTCAGTTGTTCTCAAACTATTTCATGTCGAGGACCACAGAAAGTATATGTATTTGACCACCGCGACCCCGTCTCAAAATATGTTGTACTATAGCGCGCCGTTTTTCATCATTTTTGAGGATTTGACAAAAATGACGAAATGACAAAAACGATGGGTTATAGCCCATGTTTTTGAAATTTTGAAAAAAAAAAGTTATCCTCGTTTCTCATCATTTTGGACCGTGGGCTATAGCCCATATCGTACGGCATACTATAGCGCGCCGTTTTTCATCATTTTTGAGGATTTGAAAAAAATGACGAAATGACAAAAACGATGGGTTATAGCCCATGTTTTTGAAATTTTGAAAAAAAAAGTTAGCCTCGTTTCTCATCATTTTGGACCATGGGCTATAGCCCATATCGTACGGCATACTATAGCGCGCCGTTTTTCATCATTTTTGAGGATTTGAAAAAAATGACGAAATGACAAAAACTATGGGTTATAGCCCATGTTTTTGAAAAAAAAAAAAAAAAAGTTAGCCTCGTTTCTCATCATTTTGGACCATGGGCTATAGCCCATATCGTACGGCATACTATAGCGCGCCGTTTTTCATCATTTTTGAGGATTTAAAAAAAATGACGAAATGACAAAAACGATGGGTTATAGCCCATGTTTTTGAATTTTTGAAAAAAAAAGTTAGCCTCGTTTCTCATCATTTTGGACCATGGGCTATAGCCTATATCGTACGGCATACTATAGCGCGCCGTTTTTCATAATTTTTGAGGATTTGAAAAAAATGACGAAATGACAAAAACGATGGGTTATAGCCCATGTTTTTGAAATTTTGAAAAAAAAAGTTAGCCTCGTTTCTCATCATTTTGGACCATGGGCTATAGCCCATATCGTACGGCATACTATAGCGCGCCGTTTTTCATCATTTTTGAGGATTTGAAAAAAATGACGAAATGACAAAAACGATGGGTTATAGCCCATGTTTTTGAAATTTTGAAAAAAAAAGTTAGCCTCGTTTCTCATCATTTTGGACCATGGGCTATAGCCCATATCGTACGGCATACTATAGCGCGCCGTTTTTCATCATTTTTGAGGATTTGAAAAAATGACGAAATGACAAAAACGATGGGCTATAGCCCATGTTTTTGAAATTTTGAAAAAAAAAGTTAGCCTCGTTTCTCATCATTTTGGACCATGGGCTATAGCCCATATCGTACGGCATACTATAGCGCGCCGTTTTTCATCATTTTTGAGGATTTGAAAAAAATGACGAAATGACAAAAACGATGGGTTATAGCCCATGTTTTTGAAATTTTGAAAAAAAAAGTTAGCCTCGTTTCTCATCATTTTGGACCATGGGCTATAGCCTATATCGTACGGCATACTATAGCGCGCCGTTTTTCATAATTTTTGAGGATTTGAAAAAAATGACGAAATGACAAAAACGATGGGTTATAGCCCATGTTTTTGAAATTTTGAAAAAAAAAGTTAGCCTCGTTTCTCATCATTTTGGACCATGGGCTATAGCCTATATCGTACGGCATACTATAGCGCGCCGTTTTTCATAATTTTTGAGGATTTGAAAAAAATGACGAAATGACAAAAACGATGGGTTATAGCCCATGTTTTTGAAATTTTGAAAAAAAAAGTTAGCCTCGTTTCTCATCATTTTGGACCATGGGCTATAGCCCATATCGTACGGCATACTATAGCGCGCCGTTTTTCATCATTTTTGAGGATTTGAAAAAAATGACGAAATGACAAAAACGATGGGTTATAGCCCATGTTTTTGAAATTTTGAAAAAAAAAGTTAGCCTCGTTTCTCATCATTTTGGACCATGGGCTATAGCCCATATCGTACGGCATACTATAGCGCGCCGTTTTTCATCATTTTTGAGGATTTGAAAAAATGACGAAATGACATAAACGATGGGCTATATCCCATGTTTTTGAAATTTTGAAAAAAAAAGTTAGCCTCGTTTCTCATCATTTTGGACCATGGGCTATAGCCTATATCGTACGGCATACTATAGCGCGCCGTTTTTCATAATTTTTGAGGATTTGAAAAAAATGACGAAATGACAAAAACGATGGGTTATAGCCCATGTTTTTGAAATTTTGAAAAAAAAAGTTAGCCTCGTTTCTCATCATTTTGGACCATGGGCTATAGCCCATATCGTACGGCATACTATAGCGCGCCGTTTTTCATCATTTTTGAGGATTTGAAAAAAATGACGAAATGACAAAAACGATGGGTTATAGCCCATGTTTTTGAAATTTTGAAAAAAAAAGTTAGCCTCGTTTCTCATCATTTTGGACCATGGGCTATAGCCTATATCGTACGGCATACTATAGCGCGCCGTTTTTCATAATTTTTGAGGATTTGAAAAAAATGACGAAATGACAAAAACGATGGGTTATAGCCCATGTTTTTGAAATTTTGAAAAAAAAAAGTTAGCCTCGTTTCTCATCATTTTGGACCATGGGCTATAGCCCATATCGTACGGCATACTATAGCGCACCGTTTTTCATCATTTTTGAGGATTTGAAAAAAATGACGAAATGACCAAACCGATGGGTTATAGCCCATGTTTTTGAAATTTTGAAAAAAAAAGTTAGCCTCGTTTCTCATCATTTTGGACCATGGGCTATAGCCCATATCGTACGGCATACTATAGCGTGCCGTTTTTCATCATTTTTGAGGATTTGAAAAAATGACAAAATGACAAAAACGATGGGCTATAGCCCATGTTTTTGAAATTTTGAAAAAAAAAGTTTGCCTCGTTTCTCATCATTTTGGACCATGGGCTATAGCCTATATCGTACGGCATACTATAGCGCGCCGTTTTTCATCATTTTTGAGGATTTGAAAAAAATGACGAAATGACAAAAACGATGGGTTATAGCCCATGTTTTTGAAATTTTGAAAAAAAAGTTAGCCTCGTTTCTCATCATTTTGGACCATGGGCTATAGCCCATATCGTACGGCATACTATAGCGCGCCGTTTTTCATCATTTTTGAGGATTTGAAAAAATGACGAAATGACAAAAACGATGGGTTATAGCCCATGTTTTTGAAATTTTGAAAAAAACAGTTAGCCTCGTTTCTCATCATTTTGGACCATGGGCTATAGCCCATATCGTACGGCATACTATAGCGCGCCGTTTTTCATCATTTTTGAGGATTTGAAAAAAATGACGAAATGACAAAAACGATGGGTTATAGCCCATGTTTTTGAAATTTTGAAAAAAAAAAGTTAGCCTCGTTTCTCATCATTTTGGACCATGGGCTATAGCCCATATCGTACGGCATACTATAGCGCGCCGTTTTTCATCATTTTTGAGGATTTGAAAAAAATGACGAAATGACAAAAACGATGGGTTATAGCCCATGTTTTTGAAATTTTGGAAAAAAAAGTTAGCCTCGTTTCTCATCATTTTGGACCATGGGCTATAGCCCATATCGTACAGCATACTATAGTGCGCCGTTTTTCATCATTTTTGAGGATTTGAAAAAAATGACGAAATGACAAAAACGATGGGTTATAGCCCATGTTTTTGAAATTTTGAAAAAAAAAGTTAGCCTCGTTTCTCATCATTTTGGACCATGGGCTATAGCCCATATCGTACGGCATACTATAGCGCGCCGTTTTTCATCATTTTTGAGGATTTGAAAAAAATGACGAAATGACAAAAACGATGGGTTATAGCCCATGTTTTTGAAATTTTGAAAAAAAAAGTTAGCCTCGTTTCTCATCATTTTGGACCATGGGCTATAGCCTATATCGTACGGCATACTATAGCGCGCCGTTTTTCATAATTTTTGAGGATTTGAAAAAAATGACGAAATGACAAAAACGATGGGTTATAGCCCATGTTTTTGAAATTTTGAAAAAAAAAAGTTAGCCTCGTTTCTCATCATTTTGGACCATGGGCTATAGCCCATATCGTACGGCATACTATAGCGCACCGTTTTTCATCATTTTTGAGGATTTGAAAAAAATGACGAAATGACCAAACCGATGGGTTATAGCCCATGTTTTTGAAATTTTGAAAAAAAAAGTTAGCCTCGTTTCTCATCATTTTGGACCATGGGCTATAGCCCATATCGTACGGCATACTATAGCGTGCCGTTTTTCATCATTTTTGAGGATTTGAAAAAATGACAAAATGACAAAAACGATGGGCTATAGCCCATGTTTTTGAAATTTTGAAAAAAAAAGTTTGCCTCGTTTCTCATCATTTTGGACCATGGGCTATAGCCTATATCGTACGGCATACTATAGCGCGCCGTTTTTCATCATTTTTGAGGATTTAAAAAAAATGACGAAATGACAAAAACGATGGGTTATAGCCCATGTTTTTGAAATTTTGGAAAAAAAAGTTAGCCTCGTTTCTCATCATTTTGGACCATGGGCTATAGCCCATATCGTACAGCATACTATAGTGCGCCGTTTTTCATCATTTTTGAGGATTTGAAAAAAATGACGAAATGACAAAAACGATGGGTTATAGCCCATGTTTTTGAAATTTTGAAAAAAAAAGTTAGCCTCGTTTCTCATCATTTTGGACCATGGGCTATAGCCCATATCGTACGGCATACTATAGCGCGCCGTTTTTCATCATTTTTGAGGATTTGAAAAAAATGACGAAATGACAAAAACGATGGGTTATAGCCCATGTTTTTGAAATTTTGAAAAAAAAAGTTAGCCTCGTTTCTCATCATTTTGGACCATGGGCTATAGCCTATATCGTACGGCATACTATAGCGCGCCGTTTTTCATAATTTTTGAGGATTTGAAAAAAATGACGAAATGACAAAAACGATGGGTTATAGCCCATGTTTTTGAAATTTTGAAAAAAAAAGTTAGCCTCGTTTCTCATCATTTTGGACCATGGGCTATAGCCCATATCGTACGGCATACTATAGCGCGCCGTTTTTCATCATTTTTGAGGATTTGAAAAAAATGACGAAATGACAAAAACGATGGGTTATAGCCCATGTTTTTGAAATTTTGAAAAAAAAAGTTAGCCTCGTTTCTCATCATTTTGGACCATGGGCTATAGCCCATATCGTACGGCATACTATAGCGCGCCGTTTTTCATCATTTTTGAGGATTTGAAAAAATGACGAAATGACAAAAACGATGGGCTATAGCCCATGTTTTTGAAATTTTGAAAAAAAAAGTTAGCCTCGTTTCTCATCATTTTGGACCATGGGCTATAGCCTATATCGTACGGCATACTATAGCGCGCCGTTTTTCATAATTTTTGAGGATTTGAAAAAAATGACGAAATGACAAAAACGATGGGTTATAGCCCATGTTTTTGAAATTTTGAAAAAAAAAGTTAGCCTCGTTTCTCATCATTTTGGACCATGGGCTATAGCCCATATCGTACGGCATACTATAGCGCGCCGTTTTTCATCATTTTTGAGGATTTGAAAAAAATGACGAAATGACAAAAACGATGGGTTATAGCCCATGTTTTTGAAATTTTGAAAAAAAAAGTTAGCCTCGTTTCTCATCATTTTGGACCATGGGCTATAGCCTATATCGTACGGCATACTATAGCGCGCCGTTTTTCATAATTTTTGAGGATTTGAAAAAAATGACGAAATGACAAAAACGATGGGTTATAGCCCATGTTTTTGAAATTTTGAAAAAAAAAAGTTAGCCTCGTTTCTCATCATTTTGGACCATGGGCTATAGCCCATATCGTACGGCATACTATAGCGCACCGTTTTTCATCATTTTTGAGGATTTGAAAAAAATGACGAAATGACCAAACCGATGGGTTATAGCCCATGTTTTTGAAATTTTGAAAAAAAAAGTTAGCCTCGTTTCTCATCATTTTGGACCATGGGCTATAGCCCATATCGTACGGCATACTATAGCGTGCCGTTTTTCATCATTTTTGAGGATTTGAAAAAATGACAAAATGACAAAAACGATGGGCTATAGCCCATGTTTTTGAAATTTTGAAAAAAAAAGTTAGCCTCGTTTCTCATCATTTTGGACCATGGGCTATAGCCTATATCGTACGGCATACTATAGCGCGCCGTTTTTCATAATTTTTGAGGATTTGAAAAAAATGACGAAATGACAAAAACGATGGGTTATAGCCCATGTTTTTGAAATTTTGAAAAAAAAAGTTAGCCTCGTTTCTCATCATTTTGGACCATGGGCTATAGCCCATATCGTACGGCATACTATAGCGCGCCGTTTTTCATCATTTTTGAGGATTTGAAAAAAATGACGAAATGACAAAAACGATGGGTTATAGCCCATGTTTTTGAAATTTTGAAAAAAAAAGTTAGCCTCGTTTCTCATCATTTTGGACCATGGGCTATAGCCCATATCGTACGGCATACTATAGCGCGCCGTTTTTCATCATTTTTGAGGATTTGAAAAAAATGACGAAATGACAAAAACGATGGGTTATAGCCCATGTTTTTGAAATTTTGAAAAAAAAGTTAGCCTCGTTTCTCATCATTTTGGACCATGGGCTATAGCCCATATCGTACGGCATACTATAGCGCGCCGTTTTTCATCATTTTTGAGGATTTGAAAAAATGACGAAATGACAAAAACGATGGGTTATAGCCCATGTTTTTGAAATTTTGAAAAAAACAGTTAGCCTCGTTTCTCATCATTTTGGACCATGGGCTATAGCCCATATCGTACGGCATACTATAGCGCGCCGTTTTTCATCATTTTTGAGGATTTGAAAAAAATGACGAAATGACAAAAACGATGGGTTATAGCCCATGTTTTTGAAATTTTGAAAAAAAAAGTTAGCCTCGTTTCTCATCATTTTGGACCATGGGCTATAGCCCATATCGTACGGCATACTATAGCGCGCCGTTTTTCATCATTTTTGAGGATTTGAAAAAAATGACGAAATGACAAAAACGATGGGTTATAGCCCATGTTTTTGAAATTTTGGAAAAAAAAGTTAGCCTCGTTTCTCATCATTTTGGACCATGGGCTATAGCCCATATCGTACAGCATACTATAGTGCGCCGTTTTTCATCATTTTTGAGGATTTGAAAAAAATGACGAAATGACAAAAACGATGGGTTATAGCCCATGTTTTTGAAATTTTGAAAAAAAAAGTTAGCCTCGTTTCTCATCATTTTGGACCATGGGCTATAGCCCATATCGTACGGCATACTATAGCGCGCCGTTTTTCATCATTTTTGAGGATTTGAAAAAATGACGAAATGACAAAAACGATGGGCTATAGCCCATGTTTTTGAA
The DNA here is from genome assembly GCF_963924005.1 of Protomyctophum bolini. Lineage (NCBI taxonomy): Eukaryota > Metazoa > Chordata > Actinopteri > Myctophiformes > Myctophidae > Protomyctophum > Protomyctophum bolini. Next base: position 40,306 of record NW_027665968.1, on the reverse strand, counting down.
ATTTTGAAAAAAAAAGTTAGCCTCGTTTCTCATCATTTTGGACCATGGGCTATAGCCTATATCGTACGGCATACTATAGCGCGCCGTTTTTCATAATTTTTGAGGATTTGAAAAAAATGACGAAATGACAAAAACGATGGGTTATAGCCCATGTTTTTGAAATTTTGAAAAAAAAAGTTAGCCTCGTTTCTCATCATTTTGGACCATGGGCTATAGCCCATATCGTACGGCATACTATAGCGCGCCGTTTTTCATCATTTTTGAGGATTTGAAAAAAATGACGAAATGACAAAAACGATGGGTTATAGCCCATGTTTTTGAAATTTTGAAAAAAAAAGTTAGCCTCGTTTCTCATCATTTTGGACCATGGGCTATAGCCTATATCGTACGGCATACTATAGCGCGCCGTTTTTCATAATTTTTGAGGATTTGAAAAAAATGACGAAATGACAAAAACGATGGGTTATAGCCCATGTTTTTGAAATTTTGAAAAAAAAAAGTTAGCCTCGTTTCTCATCATTTTGGACCATGGGCTATAGCCCATATCGTACGGCATACTATAGCGCACCGTTTTTCATCATTTTTGAGGATTTGAAAAAAATGACGAAATGACCAAACCGATGGGTTATAGCCCATGTTTTTGAAATTTTGAAAAAAAAAGTTAGCCTCGTTTCTCATCATTTTGGACCATGGGCTATAGCCCATATCGTACGGCATACTATAGCGTGCCGTTTTTCATCATTTTTGAGGATTTGAAAAAATGACAAAATGACAAAAACGATGGGCTATAGCCCATGTTTTTGAAATTTTGAAAAAAAAAGTTAGCCTCGTTTCTCATCATTTTGGACCATGGGCTATAGCCTATATCGTACGGCATACTATAGCGCGCCGTTTTTCATCTTTTTTGAGGATTTGAAAAAAATGACGAAATGACAAAAACGATGGGTTATATCCCATGTTTTTGAAATTTTGAAAAAAAAGTTAGCCTCGTTTCTCATCATTTTGGACCATGGGCTATAGCCCATATCGTACGGCATACTATAGCGCGCCGTTTTTCATCATTTTTGAGGATTTGAAAAAATGACGAAATGACAAAAACGATGGGTTATAGCCCATGTTTTTGAAATTTTGAAAAAAACAGTTAGCCTCGTTTCTCATCATTTTGGACCATGGGCTATAGCCCATATCGTACGGCATACTATAGCGCGCCGTTTTTCATCATTTTTGAGGATTTGAAAAAAATGACGAAATGACAAAAACGATGGGTTATAGCCCATGTTTTTGAAATTTTGGAAAAAAAAGTTAGCCTCGTTTCTCATCATTTTGGACCATGGGCTATAGCCCATATCGTACAGCATACTATAGTGCGCCGTTTTTCATCATTTTTGAGGATTTGAAAAAAATGACGAAATGACAAAAACGATGGGTTATAGCCCATGTTTTTGAAATTTTGAAAAAAAAAGTTAGCCTCGTTTCTCATCATTTTGGACCATGGGCTATAGCCCATATCGTACGGCATACTATAGCGCGCCGTTTTTCATCATTTTTGAGGATTTGAAAAAAATGACGAAATGACAAAAACGATGGGTTATAGCCCATGTTTTTGAAATTTTGAAAAAAAAAGTTAGCCTCGTTTCTCATCATTTTGGACCATGGGCTATAGCCTATATCGTACGGCATACTATAGCGCGCCGTTTTTCATCATTTTTGAGGATTTGAAAAAAATGACGAAATGACAAAAACGATGGGTTATAGCCCATGTTTTTGAAATTTTGAAAAAAAAGTTAGCCTCGTTTCTCATCATTTTGGACCATGGGCTATAGCCCATATCGTACGGCATACTATAGCGCGCCGTTTTTCATCATTTTTGAGGATTTGAAAAAATGACGAAATGACAAAAACGATGGGTTATAGCCCATGTTTTTGAAATTTTGAAAAAAACAGTTAGCCTCGTTTCTCATCATTTTGGACCATGGGCTATAGCCCATATCGTACGGCATACTATAGCGCGCCGTTTTTCATCATTTTTGAGGATTTGAAAAAAATGACGAAATGACAAAAACGATGGGTTATAGCCCATGTTTTTGAAATTTTGAAAAAAAAAGTTAGCCTCGTTTCTCATCATTTTGGACCATGGGCTATAGCCCATATCGTACGGCATACTATAGCGCGCCGTTTTTCATCATTTTTGAGGATTTGAAAAAAATGACGAAATGACAAAAACGATGGGTTATAGCCCATGTTTTTGAAATTTTGGAAAAAAAAGTTAGCCTCGTTTCTCATCATTTTGGACCATGGGCTATAGCCCATATCGTACAGCATACTATAGTGCGCCGTTTTTCATCATTTTTGAGGATTTGAAAAAAATGACGAAATGACAAAAACGATGGGTTATAGCCCATGTTTTTGAAATTTTGAAAAAAAAAGTTAGCCTCGTTTCTCATCATTTTGGACCATGGGCTATAGCCCATATCGTACGGCATACTATAGCGCGCCGTTTTTCATCATTTTTGAGGATTTGAAAAAAATGACGAAATGACAAAAACGATGGGTTATAGCCCATGTTTTTGAAATTTTGAAAAAAAAGTTAGCCTCGTTTCTCATCATTTTGGACCATGGGCTATAGCCCATATCGTACGGCATACTATAGCGCGCCGTTTTTCATCATTTTTGAGGATTTGAAAAAATGACGAAATGACAAAAACGATGGGTTATAGCCCATGTTTTTGAAATTTTGAAAAAAACAGTTAGCCTCGTTTCTCATCATTTTGGACCATGGGCTATAGCCCATATCGTACGGCATACTATAGCGCGCCGTTTTTCATCATTTTTGAGGATTTGAAAAAAATGACGAAATGACAAAAACGATGGGTTATAGCCCATGTTTTTGAAATTTTGAAAAAAAAAGTTAGCCTCGTTTCTCATCATTTTGGACCATGGGCTATAGCCCATATCGTACGGCATACTATAGCGCGCCGTTTTTCATCATTTTTGAGGATTTGAAAAAAATGACGAAATGACAAAAACGATGGGTTATAGCCCATGTTTTTGAAATTTTGGAAAAAAAAGTTAGCCTCGTTTCTCATCATTTTGGACCATGGGCTATAGCCCATATCGTACAGCATACTATAGTGCGCCGTTTTTCATCATTTTTGAGGATTTGAAAAAAATGACGAAATGACAAAAACGATGGGTTATAGCCCATGTTTTTGAAATTTTGAAAAAAAAAGTTAGCCTCGTTTCTCATCATTTTGGACCATGGGCTATAGCCCATATCGTACGGCATACTATAGCGCGCCGTTTTTCATCATTTTTGAGGATTTGAAAAAATGACGAAATGACAAAAACGATGGGCTATAGCCCATGTTTTTGAAATTTTGAAAAAAAAAGTTAGCCTCGTTTCTCATCATTTTGGACCATGGGCTATAGCCTATATCGTACGGCATACTATAGCGCGCCGTTTTTCATAATTTTTGAGGATTTGAAAAAAATGACGAAATGACAAAAACGATGGGTTATAGCCCATGTTTTTGAAATTTTGAAAAAAAAAGTTAGCCTCGTTTCTCATCATTTTGGACCATGGGCTATAGCCCATATCGTACGGCATACTATAGCGCGCCGTTTTTCATCATTTTTGAGGATTTGAAAAAAATGACGAAATGACAAAAACGATGGGTTATAGCCCATGTTTTTGAAATTTTGAAAAAAAAAGTTAGCCTCGTTTCTCATCATTTTGGACCATGGGCTATAGCCTATATCGTACGGCATACTATAGCGCGCCGTTTTTCAAAATTTTTGAGGATTTGAAAAAAATGACGAAATGACAAAAACGATGGGTTATAGCCCATGTTTTTGAAATTTTGAAAAAAAAAAGTTAGCCTCGTTTCTCATCATTTTGGACCATGGGCTATAGCCCATATCGTACGGCATACTATAGCGCACCGTTTTTCATCATTTTTGAGGATTTGAAAAAAATGACGAAATGACCAAACCGATGGGTTATAGCCCATGTTTTTGAAATTTTGAAAAAAAAAGTTAGCCTCGTTTCTCATCATTTTGGACCATGGGCTATAGCCCATATCGTACGGCATACTATAGCGTGCCGTTTTTCATCATTTTTGAGGATTTGAAAAAATGACAAAATGACAAAAACGATGGGCTATAGCCCATGTTTTTGAAATTTTGAAAAAAAAAGTTAGCCTCGTTTCTCATCATTTTGGACCATGGGCTATAGCCTATATCGTACGGCATACTATAGCGCGCCGTTTTTCATCATTTTTGAGGATTTGAAAAAAATGACGAAATGACAAAAACGATGGGTTATATCCCATGTTTTTGAAATTTTGAAAAAAAAGTTAGCCTCGTTTCTCATCATTTTGGACCATGGGCTATAGCCCATATCGTACGGCATACTATAGCGCGCCGTTTTTCATCATTTTTGAGGATTTGAAAAAATGACGAAATGACAAAAACGATGGGTTATAGCCCATGTTTTTGAAATTTTGAAAAAAACAGTTAGCCTCGTTTCTCATCATTTTGGACCATGGGCTATAGCCCATATCGTACGGCATACTATAGCGCGCCGTTTTTCATCATTTTTGAGGATTTGAAAAAAATGACGAAATGACAAAAACGATGGGTTATAGCCCATGTTTTTGAAATTTTGAAAAAAAAAGTTAGCCTCGTTTCTCATCATTTTGGACCATGGGCTATAGCCCATATCGTACGGCATACTATAGCGCGCCGTTTTTCATCATTTTTGAGGATTTGAAAAAAATGACGAAATGACAAAAACGATGGGTTATAGCCCATGTTTTTGAAATTTTGGAAAAAAAAGTTAGCCTCGTTTCTCATCATTTTGGACCATGGGCTATAGCCCATATCGTACAGCATACTATAGTGCGCCGTTTTTCATCATTTTTGAGGATTTGAAAAAAATGACGAAATGACAAAAACGATGGGTTATAGCCCATGTTTTTGAAATTTTGAAAAAAAAAGTTAGCCTCGTTTCTCATCATTTTGGACCATGGGCTATAGCCCATATCGTACGGCATACTATAGCGCGCCGTTTTTCATCATTTTTGAGGATTTGAAAAAAATGACGAAATGACAAAAACGATGGGTTATAGCCCATGTTTTTGAAATTTTGAAAAAAAAAGTTAGCCTCGTTTCTCATCATTTTGGACCATGGGCTATAGCCTATATCGTACGGCATACTATAGCGCGCCGTTTTTCATCATTTTTGAGGATTTGAAAAAAATGACGAAATGACAAAAACGATGGGTTATAGCCCATGTTTTTGAAATTTTGAAAAAAAAGTTAGCCTCGTTTCTCATCATTTTGGACCATGGGCTATAGCCCATATCGTACGGCATACTATAGCGCGCCGTTTTTCATCATTTTTGAGGATTTGAAAAAATGACGAAATGACAAAAACGATGGGTTATAGCCCATGTTTTTGAAATTTTGAAAAAAACAGTTAGCCTCGTTTCTCATCATTTTGGACCATGGGCTATAGCCCATATCGTACGGCATACTATAGCGCGCCGTTTTTCATCATTTTTGAGGATTTGAAAAAAATGACGAAATGACAAAAACGATGGGTTATAGCCCATGTTTTTGAAATTTTGAAAAAAAAAGTTAGCCTCGTTTCTCATCATTTTGGACCATGGGCTATAGCCCATATCGTACGGCATACTATAGCGCGCCGTTTTTCATCATTTTTGAGGATTCGAAAAAAATGACGAAATGACAAAAACGATGGGTTATAGCCCATGTTTTTGAAATTTTGGAAAAAAAAGTTAGCCTCGTTTCTCATCATTTTGGACCATGGGCTATAGCCCATATCGTACAGCATACTATAGTGCGCCGTTTTTCATCATTTTTGAGGATTTGAAAAAAATGACGAAATGACAAAAACGATGGGTTATAGCCCATGTTTTTGAAATTTTGAAAAAAAGAGTTAGCCTCGTTTCTCATCATTTTGGACCATGGGCTATAGCCCATATCGTACGGCATACTATAGCGCGCCGTTTTTCATCATTTTTGAGGATTTGAAAAAAATGACGAAATGACAAAAACGATGGGTTATAGCCCATGTTTTTGAAATTTTGAAAAAAAAAGTTAGCCTCGTTTCTCATCATTTTGGACCATGGGCTATAGCCTATATCGTACGGCATACTATAGCGCGCCGTTTTTCATAATTTTTGAGGATTTGAAAAAAATGACGAAATGACAAAAACGATGGGTTATAGCCCATGTTTTTGAAATTTTGAAAAAAAAAGTTAGCCTCGTTTCTCATCATTTTGGACCATGGGCTATAGCCCATATCGTACGGCATACTATAGCGCGCCGTTTTTCATCATTTTTGAGGATTTGAAAAAAATGACGAAATGACAAAAACGATGGGTTATAGCCCATGTTTTTGAAATTTTGAAAAAAAAAGTTAGCCTCGTTTCTCATCATTTTGGACCATGGGCTATAGCCCATATCGTACGGCATACTATAGCGCGCCGTTTTTCATCATTTTTGAGGATTTGAAAAAATGACGAAATGACAAAAACGATGGGCTATAGCCCATGTTTTTGAAATTTTGAAAAAAAAGGTTAGCCTCGTTTCTCATCATTTTGGACCATGGGCTATAGCCTATATCGTACGGCATACTATAGCGCGCCGTTTTTCATAATTTTTGAGGATTTGAAAAAAATGACGAAATGACAAAAACGATGGGTTATAGCCCATGTTTTTGAAATTTTGAAAAAAAAAGTTAGCCTCGTTTCTCATCATTTTGGACCATGGGCTATAGCCCATATCGTACGGCATACTATAGCGCGCCGTTTTTCATCATTTTTGAGGATTTGAAAAAAATGACGAAATGACAAAAACGATGGGTTATAGCCCATGTTTTTGAAATTTTGAAAAAAAAAGTTAGCCTCGTTTCTCATCATTTTGGACCATGGGCTATAGCCTATATCGTACGGCATACTATAGCGCGCCGTTTTTCATAATTTTTGAGGATTTGAAAAAAATGACGAAATGACAAAAACGATGGGTTATAGCCCATGTTTTTGAAATTTTGAAAAAAAAAAGTTAGCCTCGTTTCTCATCATTTTGGACCATGGGCTATAGCCCATATCGTACGGCATACTATAGCGCACCGTTTTTCATCATTTTTGAGGATTTGAAAAAAATGACGAAATGACCAAACCGATGGGTTATAGCCCATGTTTTTGAAATTTTGAAAAAAAAAGTTAGCCTCGTTTCTCATCATTTTGGACCATGGGCTATAGCCCATATCGTACGGCATACTATAGCGTGCCGTTTTTCATCATTTTTGAGGATTTGAAAAAATGACAAAATGACAAAAACGATGGGCTATAGCCCATGTTTTTGAAATTTTGAAAAAAAAAGTTAGCCTCGTTTCTCATCATTTTGGACCATGGGCTATAGCCTAAATCGTACGGCATACTATAGCGCGCCGTTTTTCATAATTTTTGAGGATTTGAAAAAAATGACGAAATGACAAAAACGATGGGTTATAGCCCATGTTTTTGAAATTTTGAAAAAAAAAGTTAGCCTTGTTTCTCATCATTTTGGACCATGGGCTATAGCCCATATCGTACGGCATACTATAGCGCGCCGTTTTTCATCATTTTTGAGGATTTGAAAAAAATGACGAAATGACAAAAACGATGGGTTATAGCCCATGTTTTTGAAATTTTGAAAAAAAAAGTTAGCCTCGTTTCTCATCATTTTGGACCATGGGCTATAGCCCATATCGTACGGCATACTATAGCGCGCCGTTTTTCATCATTTTTGAGGATTTGAAAAAAATGACGAAATGACAAAAACGATGGGTTATAGCCCATGTTTTTGAAATTTTGAAAAAAAAGTTAGCCTCGTTTCTCATCATTTTGGACCATGGGCTATAGCCCATATCGTACGGCATACTATAGCGCGCCGTTTTTCATCATTTTTGAGGATTTGAAAAAATGACGAAATGACAAAAACGATGGGTTATAGCCCATGTTTTTGAAATTTTGAAAAAAACAGTTAGCCTCGTTTCTCATCATTTTGGACCATGGGCTATAGCCCATATCGTACGGCATACTATAGCGCGCCGTTTTTCATCATTTTTGAGGATTTGAAAAAAATGACGAAATGACAAAAACGATGGGTTATAGCCCATGTTTTTGAAATTTTGAAAAAAAAAGTTAGCCTCGTTTCTCATCATTTTGGACCATGGGCTATAGCCCATATCGTACGGCATACTATAGCGCGCCGTTTTTCATCATTTTTGAGGATTTGAAAAAAATGACGAAATGACAAAAACGATGGGTTATAGCCCATGTTTTTGAAATTTTGGAAAAAAAAGTTAGCCTCGTTTCTCATCATTTTGGACCATGGGCTATAGCCCATATCGTACAGCATACTATAGTGCGCCGTTTTTCATCATTTTTGAGGATTTGAAAAAAATTACGAAATGACAAAAACGATGGGTTATAGCCCATGTTTTTGAAATTTTGAAAAAAAAAGTTAGCCTCGTTTCTCATCATTTTGGACCATGGGCTATAGCCCATATCGTACGGCATACTATAGCGCGCCGTTTTTCATCATTTTTGAGGATTTGAAAAAAATGACGAAATGACAAAAACGATGGGTTATAGCCCATGTTTTTGAAATTTTGAAAAAAAAAGTTAGCCTCGTTTCTCATCATTTTGGACCATGGGCTATAGCCCATATCGTACGGCATACTATAGCGCGCCGTTTTTCATCATTTTTGAGGATTTGAAAAAAATGACGAAATGACAAAAACGATGGGTTATAGCCCATGTTTTTGAAATTTTGAAAAAAAAAAGTTAGCCTCGTTTCTCATCATTTTGGACCATGGGCTATAGCCCATATCGTACGGCATACTATAGCGCGCCGTTTTTCATCATTTTTGAGGATTTGAAAAAAATGACGAAATGACAAAAACGATGGGTTATAGCCCATGTTTTTGAAATTTTGAAAAAAAAAGTTAGCCTCGTTTCTCATCATTTTGGACCATGGGCTATAGCCCATATCGTACGGCATACTATAGCGCGCCGTTTTTCATCATTTTTGAGGATTTGAAAAAATGACGAAATGACAAAAACGATGGGCTATAGCCCATGTTTTTGAAATTTTGAAAAAAAAAGTTAGCCTCGTTTCTCATCATTTTGGACCATGGGCTATAGCCTATATCGTACGGCATACTATAGCGCGCCGTTTTTCATAATTTTTGAGGATTTGAAAAAAATGACGAAATGACAAAAACGATGGGTTATAGCCCATGTTTTTGAAATTTTGAAAAAAAAAGTTAGCCTCGTTTCTCATCATTTTGGACCATGGGCTATAGCCTATATCGTACGGCATACTATAGCGCGCCGTTTTTCATCATTTTTGAGGATTTGAAAAAAATGACGAAATGACAAAACGATGGGTTATAGCCCATGTTTTTGAAATTTTGAAAAAAAAAGTTAGCCTCGTTTCTCATCATTTTGGACCATGGGCTATAGCCTATATCGTACGGCATACTATAGCGCGCCGTTTTTCATAATTTTTGAGGATTTGAAAAAAATGACGAAATGACAAAAACGATGGGTTATAGCCCATGTTTTTGAAATTTTGAAAAAAAAAAGTGAGCCTCGTTTCTCATCATTTTGGACCATATCGTACGGCATACTATAGCGCACCGTTTTTCATCATTTTTGAGGATTTGAAAAAAATGACGAAATGACCAAACCGATGGGTTATAGCCCATGTTTTTGAAATTTTGAAAAAAAAAGTTAGCCTCGTTTCTCATCATTTTGGACCATGGGCTATAGCCCATATCGTACGGCATACTATAGCGTGCCGTTTTTCATCATTTTTGAGGATTTGAAAAAATGACAAAATGACAAAAACGATGGGCTATAGCCCATGTTTTTGAAATTTTGAAAAAAAAAGTTAGCCTCGTTTCTCATCATTTTGGACCATGGGCTATAGCCCATATCGTACGGCATACTATAGCGCGCCGTTTTTCATCATTTTTGAGGATTTGAAAAAAATGACGAAATGACAAAAACGATGGGTTATAGCCCATGTTTTTGAAATTTTGGAAAAAAAAGTTAGCCTCGTTTCTCATCATTTTGGACCATGGGCTATAGCCCATATCGTACAGCATACTATAGTGCGCCGTTTTTCATCATTTTTGAGGATTTGAAAAAAATTACGAAATGACAAAAACGATGGGTTATAGCCCATGTTTTTGAAATTTTGAAAAAAAAAGTTAGCCTCGTTTCTCATCATTTTGGACCATGGGCTATAGCCCATATCGTACGGCATACTATAGCGCGCCGTTTTTCATCATTTTTGAGGATTTGAAAAAAATGACGAAATGACAAAAACGATGGGTTATAGCCCATGTTTTTGAAATTTTGAAAAAAAAAGTTAGCCTCGTTTCTCATCATTTTGGACCATGGGCTATAGCCCATATCGTACGGCATACTATAGCGCGCCGTTTTTCATCATTTTTGAGGATTTGAAAAAAATGACGAAATGACAAAAACGATGGGTTATAGCCCATGTTTTTGAAATTTTGAAAAAAAAAAGTTAGCCTCGTTTCTCATCATTTTGGACCATGGGCTATAGCCCATATCGTACGGCATACTATAGCGCGCCGTTTTTCATCATTTTTGAGGATTTGAAAAAAATGACGAAATGACAAAAACGATGGGTTATAGCCCATGTTTTTGAAATTTTGAAAAAAAAAGTTAGCCTCGTTTCTCATCATTTTGGACCATGGGCTATAGCCCATATCGTACGGCATACTATAGCGCGCCGTTTTTCATCATTTTTGAGGATTTGAAAAAATGACGAAATGACAAAAACGATGGGCTATAGCCCATGTTTTTGAAATTTTGAAAAAAAAAGTTAGCCTCGTTTCTCATCATTTTGGACCATGGGCTATAGCCTATATCGTACGGCATACTATAGCGCGCCGTTTTTCATAATTTTTGAGGATTTGAAAAAAATGACGAAATGACAAAAACGATGGGTTATAGCCCATGTTTTTGAAATTTTGAAAAAAAAAGTTAGCCTCGTTTCTCATCATTTTGGACCATGGGCTATAGCCTATATCGTACGGCATACTATAGCGCGCCGTTTTTCATCATTTTTGAGGATTTGAAAAAAATGACGAAATGACAAAACGATGGGTTATAGCCCATGTTTTTGAAATTTTGAAAAAAAAAGTTAGCCTCGTTTCTCATCATTTTGGACCATGGGCTATAGCCTATATCGTACGGCATACTATAGCGCGCCGTTTTTCATAATTTTTGAGGATTTGAAAAAAATGACGAAATGACAAAAACGATGGGTTATAGCCCATGTTTTTGAAATTTTGAAAAAAAAAAGTTAGCCTCGTTTCTCATCATTTTGGACCATGGGCTATAGCCCATATCGTACGGCATACTATAGCGCACCGTTTTTCATCATTTTTGAGGATTTGAAAAAAATGACGAAATGACCAAACCGATGGGTTATAGCCCATGTTTTTGAAATTTTGAAAAAAAAAGTTAGCCTCGTTTCTCATCATTTTGGACCATGGGCTATAGCCCATATCGTACGGCATACTATAGCGTGCCGTTTTTCATCATTTTTGAGGATTTGAAAAAATGACAAAATGACAAAAACGATGGGCTATAGCCCATGTTTTTGAAATTTTGAAAAAAAAAGTTAGCCTCGTTTCTCATCATTTTGGACCATGGGCTATAGCCTATATCGTACGGCATACTATAGCGCGCCGTTTTTCATCATTTTTGAGGATTTAAAAAAAATGACGAAATGACAAAAACGATGGGTTATAGCCCATGTTTTTGAAATTTTGAAAAAAAAGTTAGCCTCGTTTCTCATCATTTTGGACCATGGGCTATAGCCCATATCGTATGGCATACTATAGCGCGCCGTTTTTCATCATTTTTGAGGATTTGAAAAAATGACGAAATGACAAAAACGATGGGTTATAGCCCATGTTTTTGAAATTTTGAAAAAAACAGTTAGCCTCGTTTCTCATCATTTTGGACCATGGGCTATAGCCCATATCGTACGGCATACTATAGCGCGCCGTTTTTCATCATTTTTGAGGATTTGAAAAAAATGACGAAATGACAAAAACGATGGGTTATAGCCCATGTTTTTGAAATTTTGAAAAAAAAAGTTAGCCTCGTTTCTCATCATTTTGGACCATGGGCTATAGCCCATATCGTACGGCATACTATAGCGCGCCGTTTTTCATCATTTTTGAGGATTTGAAAAAAATGACGAAATGACAAAAACGATGGGTTATAGCCCATGTTTTTGAAATTTTGGAAAAAAAAGTTAGCCTCGTTTCTCATCATTTTGGACCATGGGCTATAGCCCATATCGTACAGCATACTATAGTGCGCCGTTTTTCATCATTTTTGAGGATTTGAAAAAAATGACGAAATGACAAAAACGATGGGTTATAGCCCATGTTTTTGAAATTTTGAAAAAAAAAGTTAGCCTCGTTTCTCATCATTTTGGACCATGGGCTATAGCCCATATCGTACGGCATACTATAGCGCGCCGTTTTTCATCATTTTTGAGGATTTGAAAAAAATGACGAAATGACAAAAACGATGGGTTATAGCCCATGTTTTTGAAATTTTGAAAAAAAAAGTTAGCCTCGTTTCTCATCATTTTGGACCATGGGCTATAGCCTATATCGTACGGCATACTATAGCGCGCCGTTTTTCATAATTTTTGAGGATTTGAAAAAAATGACGAAATGACAAAAACGATGGGTTATAGCCCATGTTTTTGAAATTTTGAAAAAAAAAGTTAGCCTCGTTTCTCATCATTTTGGACCATGGGCTATAGCCCATATCGTACGGCATACTATAGCGCGCCGTTTTTCATCATTTTTGAGGATTTGAAAAAAATGACGAAATGACAAAAACGATGGGTTATAGCCCATGTTTTTGAAATTTTGAAAAAAAAAGTTAGCCTCGTTTCTCATCATTTTGGACCATGGGCTATAGCCCATATCGTACGGCATACTATAGCGCGCCGTTTTTCATCATTTTTGAGGATTTGAAAAAATGACGAAATGACAAAAACGATGGGCTATAGCCCATGTTTTTGAAATTTTGAAAAAAAAAGTTAGCCTCGTTTCTCATCATTTTGGACCATGGGCTATAGCCTATATCGTACGGCATACTATAGCGCGCCGTTTTTCATAATTTTTGAGGATTTGAAAAAAATGACGAAATGACAAAAACGATGGGTTATAGCCCATGTTTTTGAAATTTTGAAAAAAAAAGTTAGCCTCGTTTCTCATCATTTTGGACCATGGGCTATAGCCCATATCGTACGGCATACTATAGCGCGCCGTTTTTCATCATTTTTGAGGATTTGAAAAAAATGACGAAATGACAAAAACGATGGGTTATAGCCCATGTTTTTGAAATTTTGAAAAAAAAAGTTAGCCTCGTTTCTCATCATTTTGGACCATGGGCTATAGCCTATATCGTACGGCATACTATAGCGCGCCGTTTTTCATAATTTTTGAGGATTTGAAAAAAATGACGAAATGACAAAAACGATGGGTTATAGCCCATGTTTTTGAAATTTTGAAAAAAAAAAGTTAGCCTCGTTTCTCATCATTTTGGACCATGGGCTATAGCCCATATCGTACGGCATACTATAGCGCACCGTTTTTCATCATTTTTGAGGATTTGAAAAAAATGACGAAATGACCAAACCGATGGGTTATAGCCCATGTTTTTGAAATTTTGAAAAAAAAAGTTAGCCTCGTTTCTCATCATTTTGGACCATGGGCTATAGCCCATATCGTACGGCATACTATAGCGTGCCGTTTTTCATCATTTTTGAGGATTTGAAAAAATGACAAAATGACAAAAACGATGGGCTATAGCCCATGTTTTTGAAATTTTGAAAAAAAAAGTTAGCCTCGTTTCTCATCATTTTGGACCATGGGCTATAGCCTATATCGTACGGCATACTATAGCGCGCCGTTTTTCATCATTTTTGAGGATTTGAAAAAAATGACGAAATGACAAAAACGATGGGTTATAGCCCATGTTTTTGAAATTTTGAAAAAAAAGTTAGCCTCGTTTCTCATCATTTTGGACCATGGGCTATAGCCCATATCGTATGGCATACTATAGCGCGCCGTTTTTCATCATTTTTGAGGATTTGAAAAAATGACGAAATGACAAAAACGATGGGTTATAGCCCATGTTTTTGAAATTTTGAAAAAAACAGTTAGCCTCGTTTCTCATCATTTTGGACCATGGGCTATAGCCCATATCGTACGGCATACTATAGCGCGCCGTTTTTCATCATTTTTGAGGATTTGAAAAAAATGACGAAATGACAAAAACGATGGGTTATAGCCCATGTTTTTGAAATTTTGAAAAAAAAAGTTAGCCTCGTTTCTCATCATTTTGGACCATGGGCTATAGCCCATATCGTACGGCATACTATAGCGCGCCGTTTTTCATCATTTTTGAGGATTTGAAAAAAATGACGAAATGACAAAAACGATGGGTTATAGCCCATGTTTTTGAAATTTTGGAAAAAAAAGTTAGCCTCGTTTCTCATCATTTTGGACCATGGGCTATAGCCCATATCGTACAGCATACTATAGTGCGCCGTTTTTCATCATTTTTGAGGATTTGAAAAAAATGACGAAATGACAAAAACGATGGGTTATAGCCCATGTTTTTGAAATTTTGAAAAAAAAAGTTAGCCTCGTTTCTCATCATTTTGGACCATGGGCTATAGCCCATATCGTACGGCATACTATAGCGCGCCGTTTTTCATCATTTTTGAGGATTTGAAAAAAATGACGAAATGACAAAAACGATGGGTTATAGCCCATGTTTTTGAAATTTTGAAAAAAAAAGTTAGCCTCGTTTCTCATCATTTTGGACCATGGGCTATAGCCTATATCGTACGGCATACTATAGCGCGCCGTTTTTCATAATTTTTGAGGATTTGAAAAAAATGACGAAATGACAAAAACGATGGGTTATAGCCCATGTTTTTGAAATTTTGAAAAAAAAAGTTAGCCTCGTTTCTCATCATTTTGGACCATGGGCTATAGCCCATATCGTACGGCATACTATAGCGCGCCGTTTTTCATCATTTTTGAGGATTTGAAAAAAATGACGAAATGACAAAAACGATGGGTTATAGCCCATGTTTTTGAAATTTTGAAAAAAAAAGTTAGCCTCGTTTCTCATCATTTTGGACCATGGGCTATAGCCCATATCGTACGGCATACTATAGCGCGCCGTTTTTCATCATTTTTGAGGATTTGAAAAAATGACGAAATGACAAAAACGATGGGCTATAGCCCATGTTTTTGAAATTTTGAAAAAAAAAGTTAGCCTCGTTTCTCATCATTTTGGACCATGGGCTATAGCCTATATCGTACGGCATACTATAGCGCGCCGTTTTTCATAATTTTTGAGGATTTGAAAAAAATGACGAAATGACAAAAACGATGGGTTATAGCCCATGTTTTTGAAATTTTGAAAAAAAAAGTTAGCCTCGTTTCTCATCATTTTGGACCATGGGCTATAGCCCATATCGTACGGCATACTATAGCGCGCCGTTTTTCATCATTTTTGAGGATTTGAAAAAAATGACGAAATGACAAAAACGATGGGTTATAGCCCATGTTTTTGAAATTTTGAAAAAAAAAGTTAGCCTCGTTTCTCATCATTTTGGACCATGGGCTATAGCCTATATCGTACGGCATACTATAGCGCGCCGTTTTTCATAATTTTTGAGGATTTGAAAAAAATGACGAAATGACAAAAACGATGGGTTATAGCCCATGTTTTTGAAATTTTGAAAAAAAAAGTTAGCCTCGTTTCTCATCATTTTGGACCATGGGCTATAGCCCATATCGTACGGCATACTATAGCGCACCGTTTTTCATCATTTTTGAGGATTTGAAAAAAATGACGAAATGACCAAACCGATGGGTTATAGCCCATGTTTTTGAAATTTTGAAAAAAAAAGTTAGCCTCGTTTCTCATCATTTTGGACCATGGGCTATAGCCCATATCGTACGGCATACTATAGCGTGCCGTTTTTCATCATTTTTGAGGATTTGAAAAAATGACAAAATGACAAAAACGATGGGCTATAGCCCATGTTTTTGAAATTTTGAAAAAAAAAGTTAGCCTCGTTTCTCATCATTTTGGACCATGGGCTATAGCCTATATCGTACGGCATACTATAGCGCGCCGTTTTTCATAATTTTTGAGGATTTGAAAAAAATGACGAAATGACAAAAACGATGGGTTATAGCCCATGTTTTTGAAATTTTGAAAAAAAAAGTTAGCCTCGTTTCTCATCATTTTGGACCATGGGCTATAGCCCATATCGTACGGCATACTATAGCGCGCCGTTTTTCATCATTTTTGAGGATT
Organism: Protomyctophum bolini; assembly: GCF_963924005.1. Taxonomy (NCBI): domain Eukaryota; kingdom Metazoa; phylum Chordata; class Actinopteri; order Myctophiformes; family Myctophidae; genus Protomyctophum; species Protomyctophum bolini. The sequence continues at coordinate 23,813 of NW_027665968.1, read as the reverse complement.
TGAAAAAAATGACGAAATGACAAAAACGATGGGTTATAGCCCATGTTTTTGAAATTTTGAAAAAAAAAGTTAGCCTCGTTTCTCATCATTTTGGACCATGGGCTATAGCCCATATCGTACGGCATACTATAGCGCGCCGTTTTTCATCATTTTTGAGGATTTGAAAAAAATGACGAAATGACAAAAACGATGGGTTATAGCCCATGTTTTTGAAATTTTGAAAAAAAAGTTAGCCTCGTTTCTCATCATTTTGGACCATGGGCTATAGCCCATATCGTACGGCATACTATAGCGCGCCGTTTTTCATCATTTTTGAGGATTTGAAAAAATGACGAAATGACAAAAACGATGGGTTATAGCCCATGTTTTTGAAATTTTGAAAAAAACAGTTAGCCTCGTTTCTCATCATTTTGGACCATGGGCTATAGCCCATATCGTACGGCATACTATAGCGCGCCGTTTTTCATCATTTTTGAGGATTTGAAAAAAATGACGAAATGACAAAAACGATGGGTTATAGCCCATGTTTTTGAAATTTTGAAAAAAAAAGTTAGCCTCGTTTCTCATCATTTTGGACCATGGGCTATAGCCCATATCGTACGGCATACTATAGCGCGCCGTTTTTCATCATTTTTGAGGATTTGAAAAAAATGACGAAATGACAAAAACGATGGGTTATAGCCCATGTTTTTGAAATTTTGGAAAAAAAAGTTAGCCTCGTTTCTCATCATTTTGGACCATGGGCTATAGCCCATATCGTACAGCATACTATAGTGCGCCGTTTTTCATCATTTTTGAGGATTTGAAAAAAATGACGAAATGACAAAAACGATGGGTTATAGCCCATGTTTTTGAAATTTTGAAAAAAAAAGTTAGCCTCGTTTCTCATCATTTTGGACCATGGGCTATAGCCCATATCGTACGGCATACTATAGCGCGCCGTTTTTCATCATTTTTGAGGATTTGAAAAAAATGACGAAATGACAAAAACGATGGGTTATAGCCCATGTTTTTGAAATTTTGAAAAAAAAAGTTAGCCTCGTTTCTCATCATTTTGGACCATGGGCTATAGCCCATATCGTACGGCATACTATAGCGCGCCGTTTTTCATCATTTTTGAGGATTTGAAAAAAATGACGAAATGACAAAAACGATGGGTTATAGCCCATGTTTTTGAAATTTTGAAAAAAAAAGTTAGCCTCGTTTCTCATCATTTTGGACCATGGGCTATAGCCCATATCGTACGGCATACTATAGCGCGCCGTTTTTCATCATTTTTGAGGATTTGAAAAAAATGACGAAATGACAAAAACGATGGGTTATAGCCCATGTTTTTGAAATTTTGAAAAAAAAAGTTAGCCTCGTTTCTCATCATTTTGGACCATGGGCTATAGCCCATATCGTACGGCATACTATAGCGCGCCGTTTTTCATCATTTTTGAGGATTTGAAAAAAATGACGAAATGACAAAAACGATGGGTTATAGCCCATGTTTTTGAAATTTTGAAAAAAAAAGTTAGCCTCGTTTCTCATCATTTTGGACCATGGGCTATAGCCCATATCGTACAGCATACTATAGTGCGCCGTTTTTCATCATTTTTGAGGATTTGAAAAAAATGACGAAATGACAAAAACGATGGGTTATAGCCCATGTTTTTGAAATTTTGAAAAAAAAAGTTAGCCTCGTTTCTCATCATTTTGGACCATGGGCTATAGCCCATATCGTACGGCATACTATAGCGCGCCGTTTTTCATCATTTTTGAGGATTTGAAAAAAATGACGAAATGACAAAAACGATGGGTTATAGCCCATGTTTTTGAAATTTTGGAAAAAACAGTTAGCCTCGTTTCTCATCATTTTGGACCATGGGCTATAGCCCATATCGTACAGCATACTATAGTGCGCCGTTTTTCATCATTTTTGAGGATTTGAAAAAAATGACGAAATGACAAAAACGATGGGTTATAGCCCATGTTTTTGAAATTTTGAAAAAAAAAGTTAGCCTCGTTTCTCATCATTTTGGACCATGGGCTATAGCCCATATCGTACGGCATACTATAGCGCGCCGTTTTTCATCATTTTTGAGGATTTGAAAAAAATGACGAAATGACAAAAACGATGGGTTATAGCCCATGTTTTTGAAATTTTGAAAAAAAAAGTTAGCCTCGTTTCTCATCATTTTGGACCATGGGCTATAGCCCATATCGTACGGCATACTATAGCGCGCCGTTTTTCATCATTTTTGAGGATTTGAAAAAAATTACGAAATGACAAAAACGATGGGTTATAGCCCATGTTTTTGAAATTTTGAAAAAAAAAGTTAGCCTCGTTTCTCATCATTTTGGACCATGGGCTATAGCCCATATCGTACGGAATACTATAGCGCGCCGTTTTTCATCATTTTTGATGATTTGACAAAAATGAAAAAATGAAAAAAACGATGGGTTATATTGAAGCGTGCACCTACACACGCACAGGCGCACATGCGTATGCACACCTGGACCTGTAAATGAACAACAGAAAAACTAAGGCACTGGTGTCGGACTTCTGGTTTACCGGAACGGGGTTCAACTCCCTGCAGTGCCCTGCTCAATGTGTTGTATTTACCGGAAAGGATGGGAAACATTAGCAAATTGCGGAGTGTTAGAAAAAAAAGGATGGGTTATAGCCCATGTTTTTTCATTTTTTTGAAAAATTGCTCAAATAGATTTACCTGTGGGCCACATTACAAAAATAATAATAAACACAAAGAGCTGTTTCCATAACTGCACAAACTGGTCCAAAATGATGAGTAACGAGGCTAACTTTTTTTTTCAAAATTTCAAAAACATGGGCTATAACCCATCGTTTTTGTCATTTCGTCATTTTTTTCAAATCCTCAAAAATGATGAAAAACGGCGCGCTATAGTATGCCGTACGATATGGGCTATAGCCCATGGTCCAAAATGATGAGAAACGAGGCTAACTTTTTTTTTCAAAATTTCAAAAACATGGGCTATAACCCATCGTTTTTGTCATTTCGTCATTTTTTTCAAATCCTCAAAAATGATGAAAAACGGCGCGCTATAGTATGCCGTACGATATGGGCTATAGCCCATGGTCCAAAATGATGAGAAACGAGGCTAACTTTTTTTTTCAAAATTTCAAAAACATGGGCTATAACCCATCGTTTTTGTCATTTCGTCATTTTTTTCAAATCCTCAAAAATGATGAAAAACGGCGCGCTATAGTATGCCGTACGATATGGGCTATAGCCCATGGTCCAAAATGATGAGAAACGAGGCTAACTTTTTTTTTTTTAATTTCATAAACATGGGCTATAACCCATCGTTTTTGTCATTTCGTCATTTTTTTCAAATCCTCAAAAATGATGAAAAACGGCGCGCTATAGTATGCCGTACGATATGGGCTATAGCCCATGGTCCAAAATGATGAGAAACGAGGCTAACTTTTTTTTTCAAAATTTCAAAAACATGGGCTATAACCCATCGTTTTTGTCATTTCGTCATTTTTTTCAAATCCTCAAAAATGATGAAAAACGGCGCGCTATAGTATGCCGTACGATATGGGCTATAGCCCATGGTCCAAAATGATGAGAAACGATGCTAACTTTTTTTTTTTTAATTTAAAAAACATGGGCTATAACCCATCGTTTTTGTCATTTCGTCATTTTTTTCAAATCCTAAAAAATGATGAAAAACGGCGCGCTATAGTATGCCGTACGATATGGGCTATAGCCCATGGTCCAAAATGATGAGAAACGAGGCTAACTTTTTTTTTCAAAATTTCAAAAACATGGGCTATAACCCATCGTTTTTGTCATTTCGTCATTTTTTTCAAATCCTCAAAAATGATGAAAAACGGCGCGCTATAGTATGCCGTACGATATGGGCTATAGCCCATGGTCCAAAATGATGAGAAACGAGGCTAACTTTTTTTTTCAAAATTTCAAAAACATGGGCTATAACCCATCGTTTTTGTCATTTCGTCATTTTTTTCAAATCCTCAAAAATGATGAAAAACGGCGCGCTATAGTATGCCGTACGATATGGGCTATAGCCCATGGTCCAAAATGATGAGAAACGAGGCTAACTTTTTTTTCCAAAATTTCAAAAACATGGGCTATAACCCATCGTTTTTGTCATTTCGTCATTTTTTTCAAATCCTCAAAAATGATGAAAAACGGCGCGCTATAGTATGCCGTACGATATGGGCTATAGCCCATGGTCCAAAATGATGAGAAACGAGGCTAACTTTTTTTTTCAAAATTTCAAAAACATGGGCTATAACCCATCGTTTTTGTCATTTCGTCATTTTTTTCAAATCCTCAAAAATGATGAAAAACGGCGGGCTATAGTATGCCGTACGATATGGGCTATAGCCCATGGTCCAAAATGATGAGAAACGAGGCTAACTTTTTTTTTCAAAATTTCAAAATCATGGGCTATAACCCATCGTTTTTGTCATTTCGTCATTTTTTTCAAATCCTCAAAAATGATGAAAAACGGCGCGCTATAGTATGCCGTACGATATGGGCTATAGCCCATGGTCCAAAATGATGAGAAACGAGGCTAACTTTTTTTTTCAAAATTTCAAAAACATGGGCTATAACCCATCGTTTTTGTCATTTCGTCATTTTTTTCAAATCCTCAAAAATGATGAAAAACGGCGCGCTATAGTATGCCGTACGATATGGGCTATAGCCCATGGTCCAAAATGATGAGAAACGAGGCTAACTTTCTTTTTCAAAATTTCAAAAACATGGGCTATAACCCATCGTTTTTGTCATTTCGTCATTTTTTTCAAATCCTCAAAAATGATGAAAAACGGCGCGCTATAGTATGCCGTACGATATGGGCTATAGCCCATGGTCCAAAATGATGAGAAACGAGGCTAACTTTTTTTTTCAAAATTTCAAAAACATGGGCTATAACCCATCGTTTTTGTCATTTCGTCATTTTTTTCAAATCCTCAAAAATGATGAAAAACGGCGCGCTATAGTATGCCGTACGATATGGGCTATAGCCCATGGTCCAAAATGATGAGAAACGAGGCTAACTTTTTTTTTCAAAATTTCAAAAACATGGGCTATAACCCATCGTTTTTGTCATTTCGTCATTTTTTTCAAATCCTCAAAAATGATGAAAAACGGCGCGCTATAGTATGCCGTACGATATGGGCTATAGCCCATGGTCCAAAATGATGAGAAACGAGGCTAACTTTTTTTTTCAAAATTTCAAAAACATGGGCTATAACCCATCGTTTTTGTCATTTCGTCATTTTTTTCAAATCCTCAAAAATGATGAAAAACGGCGCGCTATAGTATGCCGTACGATATGGGCTATAGCCCATGGTCCAAAATGATGAGAAACGAGGCTAACTTTTTTTTTCAAAATTTCAAAAACATGGGCTATAACCCATCGTTTTTGTCATTTCGTCATTTTTTTCAAATCCTCAAAAATGATGAAAAACGGCGCGCTATAGTATGCCGTACGATATGGGCTATAGCCCATGGTCCAAAATGATGAGAAACGAGGCTAACTTTTTTTTTCAAAATTTCAAAAACATGGGCTATAACCCATCGTTTTTGTCATTTCGTCATTTTTTTCAAATCCTCAAAAATGATGAAAAACGGCGCGCTATAGTATGCCGTACGATATGGGCTATAGCCCATGGTCCAAAATGATGAGAAACGAGGCTAACTTTTTTTTTCAAAATTTCAAAAACATGGGCTATAACCCATCGTTTTTGTCATTTCGTCATTTTTTTCAAATCCTCAAAAATGATGAAAAACGGCGCGCTATAGTATGCCGTACGATATGGGCTATAGCCCATGGTCCAAAATGATGAGAAACGAGGCTAACTTTTTTTTTCAAAATTTCAAAAACATGGGCTATAACCCATCGTTTTTGTCATTTCGTCATTTTTTTCAAATCCTCAAAAATGATGAAAAACGGCGCGCTATAGTATGCCGTACGATATGGGCTATAGCCCATGGTCCAAAATGATGAGAAACGAGGCTAACTTTCTTTTTCAAAATTTCAAAAACATGGGCTATAACCCATCGTTTTTGTCATTTCGTCATTTTTTTCAAATCCTCAAAAATGATGAAAAACGGCGCGCTATAGTATGCCGTACGATATGGGCTATAGCCCATGGTCCAAAATGATGAGAAACGAGGCTAACTTTTTTTTTCAAAATTTCAAAAACATGGGCTATAACCCATCGTTTTTGTCATTTCGTCATTTTTTTAAAATCCTTAAAAATGATGAAAAACGGCGCGCTATAGTATGCCGTACGATATGGGCTATAGCCCATGGTCCAAAATGATGAGAAACGAGGCTAACTTTTTTTTTCAAAATTTCAAAAACATGGGCTATAACCCATCGTTTTTGTCATTTCGTCATTTTTTTCAAATCCTCAAAAATGATGAAAAACGGCGCGCTATAGTATGCCGTACGATATGGGCTATAGCCCATGGTCCAAAATGATGAGAAACGAGGCTAACTTTTTTTTTATTTTCAAAAACATGGGCTATAACCCATCGTTTTTGTCATTTCGTCATTTTTTTCAAATCCTCAAAAATGATGAAAAACGGCGCGCTATAGTATGCCGTACGATATGGGCTATAGCCCATGGTCCAAAATGATGAGAAACGAGGCTAACTTTTTTTTCAAAATTTCAAAAACATGGGCTATAACCCATCGTTTTTGTCATTTCGTCATTTTTTTCAAATCCTCAAAAATGATGAAAAACGGCGCGCTATAGTATGCCGTACGATATGGGCTATAGCCCATGGTCCAAAATGATGAGAAACGAGGCTAACTTTTTTTTCCAAAATTTCAAAAACATGGGCTATAACCCATCGTTTTTGTCATTTCGTCATTTTTTTCAAATCCTCAAAAATGATGAAAAACGGCGCGCTATAGTATGCCGTACGATATGGGCTATAGCCCATGGTCCAAAATGATGAGAAACGAGGCTAACTTTTTTTTCCAAAATTTCAAAAACATGGGCTATAACCCATCGTTTTTGTCATTTCGTCATTTTTTTCAAATCCTCAAAAATGATGAAAAACGGCGCGCTATAGTATGCCGTACGATATGGGCTATAGCCCATGGTCCAAAATGATGAGAAACGAGGCTAACTTTTTTTTTCAAAATTTCAAAAACATGGGCTATAACCCATCGTTTTTGTCATTTCGTCATTTTTTTCAAATCCTCAAAAATGATGAAAAACGGCGCGCTATAGTATGCCGTACGATATGGGCTATAGCCCATGGTCCAAAATGATGAGAAACGAGTCTAACTTTTTTTTCCAAAATTTCAAAAACATGGGCTATAACCCATCGTTTTTGTCATTTCGTCATTTTTTTAAAATCCTTAAAAATGATGAAAAACGGCGCGCTATAGTATGCCGTACGATATGGGCTATAGCCCATGGTCCAAAATGATGAGAAACGAGGCTAACTTTTTTTTTCAAAATTTCAAAAACATGGGCTATAACCCATCGTTTTTGTCATTTCGTCATTTTTTTCAAATCCTCAAAAATGATGAAAAACGGCGCGCTATAGTATGCCGTACGATATGGGCTATAGCCCATGGTCCAAAATGATGAGAAACGAGGCTAACTTTCTTTTTTAATTTCAAAAACATGGGCTATAACCCATCGTTTTTGTCATTTCGTCATTTTTTTCAAATCCTCAAAAATGATGAAAAACGGCGCGCTATAGTATGCCGTACGATATGGGCTATAGCCCATGGTCCAAAATGATGAGAAACGAGGCTAACTTTTTTTTCAAAATTTCAAAAACATGGGCTATAACCCATCGTTTTTGTCATTTCGTCATTTTTTTCAAATCCTCAAAAATGATGAAAAACGGCGCGCTATAGTATGCCGTACGATATGGGCTATAGCCCATGGTCCAAAATGATGAGAAACGAGGCTAACTTTTTTTTTTTAATTTCAAAAACATGGGCTATAACCCATCGTTTTTGTCATTTCGTCATTTTTTTCAAATCCTCAAAAATGATGAAAAACGGCGCGCTATAGTATGCCGTACGATATGGGCTATAGCCCATGGTCCAAAATGATGAGAAACGAGGCTAACTTTTTTTTCAAAATTTCAAAAACATGGGCTATAACCCATCGTTTTTGTCATTTCGTAATTTTTTTCAAATCCTCAAAAATGATGAAAAACGGCGCGCTATAGTATGCCGTACGATATGGGCTATAGCCCATGGTCCAAAATGATGAGAAACGAGGCTAACTTTTTTTTTTTAATTTCAAAAACATGGGCTATAACCCATCGTTTTTGTCATTTCGTCATTTTTTTCAAATCCTCAAAAATGATGAAAAACGGCGCGCTATAGTATGCCGTACGATATGGGCTATAGCCCATGGTCCAAAATGATGAGAAACGAGGCTAACTTTTTTTTTCAAAATTTCAAAAACATGGGCTATAACCCATCGTTTTTGTCATTTCGTCATTTTTTTCAAATCCTCAAAAATGATGAAAAACGGCGCGCTATAGTATGCCGTACGATATGGGCTATAGCCCATGGTCCAAAATGATGAGAAACGAGGCTAACTTTTTTTTTCAAAATTTCAAAAACATGGGCTATAACCCATCGTTTTTGTCATTTCGTCATTTTTTTCAAATCCTCAAAAATGATGAAAAACGGCGCGCTATAGTATGCCGTACGATATGGGCTATAGCCCATGGTCCAAAATGATGAGAAACGAGGCTAACCTTTTTTTTCAAAATTTCAAAAACATGGGCTATAACCCATCGTTTTTGTCATTTCGTAATTTTTTTCAAATCCTCAAAAATGATGAAAAACGGCGCGCTATAGTATGCCGTACGATATGGGCTATAGCCCATGGTCCAAAATGATGAGAAACGAGGCTAACTTTTTTTTCAAAATTTCAAAAACATGGGCTATAACCCATCGTTTTTGTCATTTTGTCATTTTTTTCAAATCCTCAAAAATGATTAAAAACGGCGCGCTATAGTATGCCGTACGATATGGGCTATAGCCCATGGTCCAAAATGATGAGAAACGAGGCTAACTTTTTTTTTCAAATTTCAAAAACATGGGCTATAACCCATCGTTTTTGTCATTTCGTCATTTTTTTCAAATCCTCAAAAATGATGAAAAACGGCGCGCTATAGTATGCCGTACGATATGGGCTATAGCCCATGGTCCAAAATGATGAGAAACGAGGCTAACTTTTTTTTTCAAAATTTCAAAAACATGGGCTATAACCCATCGTTTTTGTCATTTCGTCATTTTTTTCAAATCCTCAAAAATGATGAAAAACGGCGCGCTATAGTATGCCGTACGATATGGGCTATAGCCCATGGTCCAAAATGATGAGAAACGAGGCTAACTTTTTTTTTCAAGATTTCAAAAACATGGGCTATAACCCATCGTTTTTGTCATTTCGTCATTTTTTTCAAATCCTCAAAAATGATGAAAAACGGCGCGCTATAGTATGCCGTACGATATGGGCTATAGCCCATGGTCCAAAATGATGAGAAACGAGGCTAACTTTTTTTTTTTAATTTCAAAAACATGGGCTATAACCCATCGTTTTTGTCATTTCGTCATTTTTTTCAAATCCTCAAAAATGATGAAAAACGGCGCGCTATAGTATGCCGTACGATATGGGCTATAGCCCATGGTCCAAAATGATGAGAAACGAGGCTAACTTTTTTTTTCAAAATTTCAAAAACATGGGCTATAACCCATCGTTTTTGTCATTTCGTCATTTTTTTCAAATCCTCAAAAATGATGAAAAACGGCGCGCTATAGTATGCCGTACGATATGGGCTATAGCCCATGGTCCAAAATGATGAGAAACGAGGCTAACATTTTTTTTCAAAATTTCAAAAACATGGGCTATAACCCATCGTTTTTGTCATTTTGTCATTTTTTTCAAATCCTCAAAAATGATGAAAAACGGCGCGCTATAGTATGCCGTACGATATGGGCTATAGCCCATGGTCCAAAATGATGAGAAACGAGGCTAACTTTTTTTTTCAAAATTTCAAAAACATGGGCTATAACCCATCGTTTTTGTCATTTCGTCATTTTTTTCAAATCCTCAAAAATGATGAAAAACGGCGCGTTATAGTATGCCGTACGATATGGGCTATAGCCCATGGTCCAAAATGATGAGAAACGAGGCTAACTTTTAACTTGTTTTTTCAAAATTTCAAAAAACATGGGCTATAACCCATCGTTTTTGTCATTTTGTCATTTTTTTCAAATCCTCAAAAATGATGAAAAACGGCGCGCTATAGTATGCCGTACGATATGGGCTATAGCCCATGGTCCAAAATGATGAGAAACGAGGCTAACTTTCTTTTTCAAAATTTCAAAAAACATGGGCTATAACCCATCGTTTTTGTCATTTTGTCATTTTTTTCAAATCCTCAAAAATGATGAAAAACGGCGCGCTATAGTATGCCGTACGATATGGGCTATAGCCCATGGTCCAAAATGATGAGAAACGAGGCTAACTTTTTTTTTCAAAATTTCAAAAAACATGGGCTATAACCCATCGTTTTTGTCATTTTGTCATTTTTTTCAAATCCTCAAAAATGATGAAAAACGGCGCGCTATAGTATGCCGTACGATATGGGCTATAGCCCATGGTCCAAAATGATGAGAAACGAGGCTAACTTTTTTTTCAAAATTTCAAAAAACATGGGCTATAACCCATCGTTTTTGTAATTTTGTCATTTTTTTCAAATCCTCAAAAATGATGAAAAACGGCGCGCTATAGTATGCCGTACGATATGGGCTATAGCCCATGGTCCAAAATGATGAGAAACGAGGCTAACTTTTTTTTTCAAAATTTCAAAAAACTTGGGCTATAACCCATCGTTTTTGTCATTTTGTCATTTTTTTCAAATCCTCAAAAATGATGAAAAACGGCGCGCTATAGTATGCCGTACGATATGGGCTATAGCCCATGGTCCAAAATGATGAGAAACGAGGCTAACTTTTTTTTTCAAAATTTCAAAAAACATGGGCTATAACCCATCGTTTTTGTCATTTTTTTCAAATCCTCAAAAATTATGAAAAACGGCGCGCTATAGTATGCCGTACGATATGGGCTATAGCCCATGGTCCAAAATGATGAGAAACGAGGCTAACTTTTTTTTTCAAAATTTCAAAAAACATGGGCTATAACCCATCGTTTTTGTCATTTTGTCATTTTTTTCAAATCCTCAAAAATGATTAAAAACGGCGCGCTATAGTATGCCGTACGATATGGGCTATAGCCCATGGTCCAAAATGATGAGAAACGAGGCTAACTTTTTTTTTCAAAATTTCAAAAAACATGGGCTATAACCCATCGTTTTTGTCATTTTGTCATTTTTTTCAAATCCTCAAAAATGATGAAAAACGGCGCGCTATAGTATGCCGTATGATATGGGCTATAGCCCATGGTCCAAAATGATGAGAAACGAGGCTAACTTTTTTTTTCAAAATTTCAAAAAACATGGGCTATAACCCATCGTTTTTGTCATTTTGTCATTTTTTTAAAAATCCTCAAAAATGATGAAAAACGGCGCGCTATCGTATGCCGTACGATATGGGCTATAGCCCATGGTCCAAAATGATGAGAAACGAGGCTAACTTTTTTTTCAAAATTTCAAAAAACATGGGCTATAACCCATCGTTTTTGTAATTTTGTCATTTTTTTCAAATCCTCAAAAATGATGAAAAACGGCGCGCTATAGTATGCCGTACGATATGGGCTATAGCCCATGGTCCAAAATGATGAGAAACGAGGCTAACTTTTTTTTTTCAAAATTTCAAAAAACATGGGCTATAACCCATCGTTTTTGTCATTTTGTCATTTCTTTCAAATCCTCAAAAATGATGAAAAACGGCGCGCTATAGTATGCCGTACGATATGGGCTATAGCCCATGGTCCAAAATGATGAGAAACGAGGCTAACTTTTTTTTCAAAATTTCAAAAAACATGGGCTATAACCCATCGTTTTTGTCATTTTGTCATTTTTTTCAAATCCTCAAAAATGATGAAAAACGGCGCGCTATAGTATGCCGTACGATATGGGCTATAGCCCATGGTCCAAAATGATGAGAAACGAGGCTAACTTTTTTTTTCAAAATTTCAAAAAACATGGGCTATAACCCATCGTTTTTTGTCATTTTGTCATTTTTTTCAAATCCTCAAAAATGATGAAAAACGGCGCGCTATAGTATGCCGTACGATATGGGCTATAGCCCATGGTCCAAAATGATGAGAAACGAGGCTAACTTTTTTTTTCAAAATTTCAAAAAACATGGGCTATAACTCATCGTTTTTGTCATTTTGTCATTTTTTTCAAATCCTCAAAAATGATGAAAAGCGGCGCGCTATAGTATGCCGTACGATATGGCCTATAGCCCATGGTCCAAAATGATGAGAAACGAGGCTAACTTTTTTTTTCAAAATTTCAAAAAACATGGGCTATAACCCATCGTTTTTGTCATTTTGTCATTTTTTTCAAATCCTCAAAAATGATGAAAAACGGCGCGCTATAGTATGCCGTACGATATGGGCTATAGCCCATGGTCCAAAATGATGAGAAACGAGGCTAACTTTTTTTTTCAAAATTTCAAAAAACATGGGCTATAACGCATCGTTTTTGTCATTTTGTCATTTTTTTCAAATCCTCAAAAATGATGAAAAACGGCGCGCTATAGTATGCCGTACGATATGGGCTATAGCCCATGGTCCAAAATGATGAGAAACGAGGCTAACTTTTTTTTCAAAATTTCAAAAAACATGGGCTATAACCCATCGTTTTTGTAATTTTGTCATTTTTTTCAAATCCTCAAAAATGATGAAAAACGGCGCGCTATAGTATGCCGTACGATATGGGCTATAGCCCATGGTCCAAAATGATGAGAAACGAGGCTAACTTCTTTTTTCAAAATTTCAAAAAACTTGGGCTATAACCCATCGTTTTTGTCATTTTGTCATTTTTTTCAAATCCTCAAAAATGATGAAAAACGGCGCGCTATAGTATGCCGTACGATATGGGCTATAGCCCATGGTCCAAAATGATGAGAAACGAGGCTAACTTTTTTTTTCAAAATTTCAAAAAACATGGGCTATAACCCATCGTTTTTGTCATTTTTTTCAAATCCTCAAAAATGATGAAAAACGGCGCGCTATAGTATGCCGTACGATATGGGCTATAGCCCATGGTCCAAAATGATGAGAAACGAGGCTAACTTTTTTTTCAAAATTTCAAAAAACATGGGCTATAACCCATCGTTTTTGTAATTTTGTCATTTTTTTCAAATCCTCAAAAATGATGAAAAACGGCGCGCTATAGTATGCCGTACGATATGGGCTATAGCCCATGGTCCAAAATGATGAGAAACGAGGCTAACTTCTTTTTTCAAAATTTCAAAAAACTTGGGCTATAACCCATCGTTTTTGTCATTTTGTCATTTTTTTCAAATCCTCAAAAATGATGAAAAACGGCGCGCTATAGTATGCCGTACGATATGGGCTATAGCCCATGGTCCAAAATGATGAGAAACGAGGCTAACTTTTTTTTTCAAAATTTCAAAAAACATGGGCTATAACCCATCGTTTTTGTCATTTTTTTCAAATCCTCAAAAATTATGAAAAACGGCGCGCTATAGTATGCCGTACGATATGGGCTATAGCCCATGGTCCAAAATGATGAGAAACGAGGCTAACTTTTTTTTTCAAAATTTCAAAAAACATGGGCTATAACCCATCGTTTTTGTCATTTTGTCATTTTTTTCAAATCCTCAAAAATGATTAAAAACGGCGCGCTATAGTATGCCGTACGATATGGGCTATAGCCCATGGTCCAAAATGATGAGAAACGAGGCTAACTTTTTTTTTCAAAATTTCAAAAAACATGGGCTATAACCCATCGTTTTTGTCATTTTGTCATTTTTTTCAAATCCTCAAAAATGATGAAAAACGGCGCGCTATAGTATGCCGTATGATATGGGCTATAGCCCATGGTCCAAAATGATGAGAAACGAGGCTAACTTTTTTTTTCAAAATTTCAAAAAACATGGGCTATAACCCATCGTTTTTGTCATTTTGTCATTTTTTTCAAATCCTCAAAAATGATGAAAAACGGCGCGCTATAGTATGCCGTACGATATGGGCTATAGCCCATGGTCCAAAATGATGAGAAACGAGGCTAACTTTTTTTTTCAAAATTTCAAAAAACATGGGCTATAACCCATCGTTTTTGTCATTTTGTCATTTTTTTCAAATCCTCAAAAATGATGAAAAACGGCGCGCTATAGTATGCCGTACGATATGGGCTATAGCCCATGGTCCAAAATGATGAGAAACGAGGCTAACTTTTTTTTCAAAATTTCAAAAAACATGGGCTATAACCCATCGTTTTTGTAATTTTGTCATTTTTTTCAAATCCTCAAAAATGATGAAAAACGGCGCGCTATAGTATGCCGTACGATATGGGCTATAGCCCATGGTCCAAAATGATGAGAAACGAGGCTAACTTTTTTTTTCAAAATTTCAAAAAACTTGGGCTATAACCCATCGTTTTTGTCATTTTGTCATTTTTTTCAAATCCTCAAAAATGATGAAAAACGGCGCGCTATAGTATGCCGTACGATATGGGCTATAGCCCATGGTCCAAAATGATGAGAAACGAGGCTAACTTTTTTTTTCAAAATTTCAAAAAACATGGGCTATAACCCATCGTTTTTGTCATTTTTTTCAAATCCTCAAAAATTATGAAAAACGGCGCGCTATAGTATGCCGTACGATATGGGCTATAGCCCATGGTCCAAAATGATGAGAAACGAGGCTAACTTTTTTTTTCAAAATTTCAAAAAACATGGGCTATAACCCATCGTTTTTGTCATTTTGTCATTTTTTTCAAATCCTCAAAAATGATTAAAAACGGCGCGCTATAGTATGCCGTACGATATGGGCTATAGCCCATGGTCCAAAATGATGAGAAACGAGGCTAACTTTTTTTTTCAAAATTTCAAAAAACATGGGCTATAACCCATCGTTTTTGTCATTTTGTCATTTTTTTCAAATCCTCAAAAATGATGAAAAACGGCGCGCTATAGTATGCCGTATGATATGGGCTATAGCCCATGGTCCAAAATGATGAGAAACGAGGCTAACTTTTTTTTTCAAAATTTCAAAAAACATGGGCTATAACCCATCGTTTTTGTCATTTTGTCATTTTTTTCAAATCCTCAAAAATGATGAAAAACGGCGCGCTATAGTATGCCGTACGATATGGGCTATAGCCCATGGTCCAAAATGATGAGAAACGAGGCTAACTTTTTTTTTCAAAATTTCAAAAAACATGGGCTATAACCCATCGTTTTTGTCATTTTGTCATTTTTTTCAAATCCTCAAAAATGATGAAAAACGGCGCGCTATAGTATGCCGTACGATATGGGCTATAGCCCATGGTCCAAAATGATGAGAAACGAGGCTAACTTTTTTTTCAAAATTTCAAAAAACATGGGCTATAACCCATCGTTTTTGTCATTTTGTCATTTTTTTCAAATCCTCAAAAATGATGAAAAACGGCGCGCTATAGTATGCCGTACGATATGGGCTATAGCCCATGGTCCAAAATGATGAGAAACGAGGCTAACTTTTTTTTTTCAAAATTTCAAAAAACATGGGCTATAACCCATCGTTTTTGTCATTTTGTCATTTTTTTCAAATCCTCAAAAATGATGAAAAACGGCGCGCTATAGTATGCCGTACGATATGGGCTATAGCCCATGGTCCAAAATGATGAGAAACGAGGCTAACTTTTTTTTCAAAATTTCAAAAAACATGGGCTATAACCCATCGTTTTTGTCATTTTGTCATTTTTTTCAAATCCTCAAAAATGATGAAAAACGGCGCGCTATAGTATGCCGTACGATATGGGCTATAGCCCATGGTCCAAAATGATGAGAAACGAGGCTAACTTTTTTTTTCAAAATTTCAAAAAACATGGGCTATAACCCATCGTTTTTTGTCATTTTGTCATTTTTTTCAAATCCTCAAAAATGATGAAAAACGGCGCGCTATAGTATGCCGTACGATATGGGCTATAGCCCATGGTCCAAAATGATGAGAAACGAGGCTAACTTTTTTTTCCAAAATTTCAAAAAACATGGGCTATAACCCATCGTTTTTGTCATTTTTTTCAAATCCTCAAAAATTATGAAAAACGGCGCGCTATAGTATGCCGTACGATATGGGCTATAGCCCATGGTCCAAAATGATGAGAAACGAGGCTAACTTTTTTTTTCAAAATTTCAAAAAACATGGGCTATAACCCATCGTTTTTGTCATTTTGTCATTTTTTTCAAATCCTCAAAAATGATGAAAAACGGCGCGCTATAGTATGCCGTACGATATGGGCTATAGCCCATGGTCCAAAATGATGAGAAACGAGGCTAACTTTTTTTTTCAAAATTTCAAAAAACATGGGCTATAACGCATCGTTTTTGTCATTTTGTCATTTTTTTCAAATCCTCAAAAATGATGAAAAACGGCGCGCTATAGTATGCCGTACGATATGGGCTATAGCCCATGGTCCAAAATGATGAGAAACGAGGCTAACTTTTTTTTTCAAAATTTCAAAAAACATGGGCTATAACGCATCGTTTTTGTCATTTTGTCATTTTTTTCAAATCCTCAAAAATGATGAAAAACGGCGCGCTATAGTATGCCGTACGATATGGGCTATAGCCCATGGTCCAAAATGATGAGAAACGAGGCTAACTTTTTTTTTCAAAATTTCAAAAAACATGGGCTATAACTCATCGTTTTTGTCATTTTGTCATTTTTTTCAAATCCTCAAAAATGATGAAAAACGGCGCGCTATAGTATGCCGTACGATATGGGCTATAGCCCATGGTCCAAAATGATGAGAAACGAGGCTAACTTTTTTTTTCAAAATTTCAAAAAACATGGGCTATAACCCATCGTTTTTGTCATTTTGTCATTTTTTTCAAATCCTCAAAAATGATGAAAAACGGCGCGCTATAGTATGCCGTACGATATGGGCTATAGCCCATGGTCCAAAATGATGAGAAACGAGGCTAACTTTTTTTTCAAAATTTCAAAAAACATGGGCTATAACCCATCGTTTTTGTCATTTTGTCATTTTTTTCAAATCCTCAAAAATGATGAAAAACGGCGCGCTATAGTATGCCGTACGATATGGGCTATAGCCCATGGTCCAAAATGATGAGAAACGAGGCTAACTTTTTTTTCAAAATTTCAAAAAACATGGGCTATAACCCATCGTTTTTGTAATTTTGTCATTTTTTTCAAATCCTCAAAAATGATGAAAAACGGCGCGCTATAGTATGCCGTACGATATGGGCTATAGCCCATGGTCCAAAATGATGAGAAACGAGGCTAACATTTTTTTTCAAAATTTCAAAAAACTTGGGCTATAACCCATCGTTTTTGTCATTTTGTCATTTTTTTCAAATCCTCAAAAATGATGAAAAACGGCGCGCTATAGTATGCCGTACGATATGGGCTATAGCCCATGGTCCAAAATGATGAGAAACGAGGCTAACTTTTTTTTTCAAAATTTCAAAAAACATGGGCTATAAACCATCGTTTTTGTCATTTTTTTCAAATCCTCAAAAATTATGAAAAACGGCGCGCTATAGTATGCCGTACGATATGGGCTATAGCCCATGGTCCAAAATGATGAGAAACGAGGCTAACTTTTTTTTTCAAAATTTCAAAAAACATGGGCTATAACCCATCGTTTTTGTCATTTTGTCATTTTTTTCAAATCCTCAAAAATGATGAAAAACGGCGTGCCTATAGTATGCCGTACGATATGGGCTATAGCCCACGGTCCAAAATGATGAGAAACGAGGCTAACTTTTTTTTTCAAAATTTCAAAAAACATGGGCTATAACCCACCGTTTTTTTCATTTTTCATTTTTTTCAAATCCTCAAAATGATGAAAAACGGCGGCGCTATAGTATGCTGTATGATATGGGCTATAGCCCATGGTCCAAAATGATGAGAAACGAGGCTAACTTTTTTTTTCAAAATTTCAAAAAACATGGGCTATAACCCATCGTTTTTGTCATTTTGTCATTTTTTTCAAATCCTCAAAAATGATGAAAAACGGCGCGCTATAGTATGCCGTACGATATGGGCTATAGCCCATGGTCCAAAATGATGAGAAACGAGGCTAACTTTTTTTTTCAAAATTTCAAAAAACATGGGCTATAACCCATCGTTTTTGTCATTTTGTCATTTTTTTCAAATCCTCAAAAATGATGAAAAACGGCGCGCTATAGTATGCCGTATGATATGGGCTATAGCCCATGGTCCAAAATGATGAGAAACGAGGCTAACTTTTTTTTTCAAAATTTCAAAAAACATGGGCTATAACCCATCGTTTTTGTCATTTTGTCATTTTTTTCAAATCCTCAAAAATGATGAAAAACGGCGCGCTATAGTATGCCGTACGATATGGGCTATAGCCCATGGTCCAAAATGATGAGAAACGAGGCTAACTTTTTTTTCAAAATTTCAAAAAACATGGGCTATAACCCATCGTTTTTGTCATTTTGTCATTTTTTTAAAATCCTCAAAAATGATGAAAAACGGCGCGCTATAGTATGCCGTATGATATGGGCTATAGCCCATGGTCCAAAATGATGAGAAACGAGGCTAACTTTTTTTTTTCAAAATTTCAAAAAACATGGGCTATAACCCATCGTTTTTGTCATTTTGTCATTTTTTTCAAATCCTCAAAAATGATGAAAAACGGCGCGCTATAGTATGCCGTACGATATGGGCTATAGCCCATGGTCCAAAATGATGAGAAACGAGGCTAACTTTTTTTTCAAAATTTCAAAAAACATGGGCTATAACCCATCGTTTTTGTCATTTTGTCATTTTTTTCAAATCCTCAAAAATGATGAAAAACGGCGCGCTATAGTATGCCGTACGATATGGGCTATAGCCCATGGTCCAAAATGATGAGAAACGAGGCTAACTTTTTTTTTCAAAATTTCAAAAACATGGGCTATAACCCATCGTTTTTTGTCATTTTGTCATTTTTTTCAAATCCTCAAAAATGATGAAAAACGGCGCGCTATAGTATGCCGTACGATATGGGCTATAGCCCATGGTCCAAAATGATGAGAAACGAGGCTAACTTTTTTTTTCAAAATTTCAAAAAACATGGGCTATAACTCATCGTTTTTGTCATTTTGTCATTTTTTTCAAATCCTCAAAAATGATGAAAAACGGCGCGCTATAGTATGCCGTACGATATGGGCTATAGCCCATGGTCCAAAATGATGAGAAACGAGGCTAACTTTTTTTTTCAAAATTTCAAAAAACATGGGCTATAACCATCGTTTTTGTCATTTTGTCATTTTTTTCAAATCCTCAAAAATGATGAAAAACGGCGCGCTATAGTATG
Organism: Protomyctophum bolini; assembly: GCF_963924005.1. Lineage (NCBI taxonomy): Eukaryota > Metazoa > Chordata > Actinopteri > Myctophiformes > Myctophidae > Protomyctophum > Protomyctophum bolini. The sequence goes on along the minus strand of NW_027665968.1, from coordinate 4,320 downwards.
CCGTACGATATGGGCTATAGCCCATGGTCCAAAATGATGAGAAACGAGGCTAACTTTTTTTTCAAAATTTCAAAAAACATGGGCTATAACCCATCGTTTTTGTCATTTTGTCATTTTTTTCAAATCCTCAAAAATGATGAAAAACGGCGCGCTATAGTATGCCGTACGATATGGGCTATAGCCCATGGTCCAAAATGATGAGAAACGAGGCTAACTTTTTTTTCAAAATTTCAAAAAACATGGGCTATAACCCATCGTTTTTGTAATTTTGTCATTTTTTTCAAATCCTCAAAAATGATGAAAAACGGCGCGCTATAGTATGCCGTACGATATGGGCTATAGCCCATGGTCCAAAATGATGAGAAACGAGGCTAACATTTTTTTTCAAAATTTCAAAAAACTTGGGCTATAACCCATCGTTTTTGTCATTTTGTCATTTTTTTCAAATCCTCAAAAATGATGAAAAACGGCGCGCTATAGTATGCCGTACGATATGGGCTATAGCCCATGGTCCAAAATGATGAGAAACGAGGCTAACTTTTTTTTTCAAAATTTCAAAAAACATGGGCTATAAACCATCGTTTTTGTCATTTTTTTCAAATCCTCAAAAATTATGAAAAACGGCACGCTATAGTATGCCGTACGATATGGGCTATAGCCCATGGTCCAAAATGATGAGAAACGAGGCTAACTTTTTTTTTTCAAAATTTCAAAAAACATGGGCTATAACCCATCGTTTTTGTCATTTTGTCATTTTTTCAAATCCTCAAAAATGATTAAAAACGGCGCGCTATAGTATGCCGTACGATATGGGCTATAGCCCATGGTCCAAAATGATGAGAAACGAGGCTAACTTTTTTTTTCAAAATTTCAAAAAACATGGGCTATAACCCATCGTTTTTGTCATTTTGTCATTTTTTTCAAATCCTCAAAAATGATGAAAAACGGCGCGCTATAGTATGCTGTATGATATGGGCTATAGCCCATGGTCCAAAATGATGAGAAACGAGGCTAACTTTTTTTTTCAAAATTTCAAAAAACATGGGCTATAACCCATCGTTTTTGTCATTTTGTCATTTTTTTCAAATCCTCAAAAATGATGAAAAACGGCGCGCTATAGTATGCCGTACGATATGGGCTATAGCCCATGGTCCAAAATGATGAGAAACGAGGCTAACTTTTTTTTTCAAAATTTCAAAAAACATGGGCTATAACCCATCGTTTTTGTCATTTTGTCATTTTTTTCAAATCCTCAAAAATGATGAAAAACGGCGCGCTATAGTATGCCGTATGATATGGGCTATAGCCCATGGTCCAAAATGATGAGAAACGAGGCTAACTTTTTTTTTCAAAATTTCAAAAAACATGGGCTATAACCCATCGTTTTTGTCATTTTGTCATTTTTTTCAAATCCTCAAAAATGATGAAAAACGGCGCGCTATAGTATGCCGTACGATATGGGCTATAGCCCATGGTCCAAAATGATGAGAAACGAGGCTAACTTTTTTTTTCAAAATTTCAAAAAACATGGGCTATAACCCATCGTTTTTGTCATTTTGTCATTTTTTTCAAATCCTCAAAAATGATGAAAAACGGCGCGCTATAGTATGCCGTATGATATGGGCTATAGCCCATGGTCCAAAATGATGAGAAACGAGGCTAACTTTTTTTTTTTCAAAATTTCAAAAAACATGGGCTATAACCCATCGTTTTTGTCATTTTGTCATTTTTTTCAAATCCTCAAAAATGATGAAAAACGGCGCGCTATAGTATGCCGTACGATATGGGCTATAGCCCATGGTCCAAAATGATGAGAAACGAGGCTAACTTTTTTTTCAAAATTTCAAAAAACATGGGCTATAACCCATCGTTTTTGTCATTTTGTCATTTTTTTCAAATCCTCAAAAATGATGAAAAACGGCGCGCTATAGTATGCCGTACGATATGGGCTATAGCCCATGGTCCAAAATGATGAGAAACGAGGCTAACTTTTTTTTCAAAATTTAAAAAAACATGGGCTATAACCCATCGTTTTTTGTCATTTTGTCATTTTTTTCAAATCCTCAAAAATGATGAAAAACGGCGCGCTATAGTATGCCGTACGATATGGGCTATAGCCCATGGTCCAAAATGATGAGAAACGAGGCTAACTTTTTTTTTCAAAATTTCAAAAAACATGGGCTATAACTCATCGTTTTTGTCATTTTGTCATTTTTTTCAAATCCTCAAAAATGATGAAAAACGGCGCGCTATAGTATGCCGTACGATATGGGCTATAGCCCATGGTCCAAAATGATGAGAAACGAGGCTAACTTTTTTTTTCAAAATTTCAAAAAACATGGGCTATAACCCATCGTTTTTGTCATTTTGTAATTTTTTTCAAATCCTCAAAAATGATGAAAAACGGCGCGCTATAGTATGCCGTACGATATGGGCTATAGCCCATGGTCCAAAATGATGAGAAACGAGGCTAACTTTTTTTTTCAAAATTTCAAAAAACATGGGCTATAACCCATCGTTTTTTGTCATTTTGTCATTTTTTTCAAATCCTCAAAAATGATGAAAAACGGCGCGCTATAGTATGCCGTACGATATGGGCTATAGCCCATGGTCCAAAATGATGAGAAACGAGGCTAACTTTTTTTTTCAAAATTTCAAAAAACATGGGCTATAACTCATCGTTTTTGTCATTTTGTCATTTTTTTCAAATCCTCAAAAATGATGAAAAACGGCGCGCTATAGTATGCCGTACGATATGGGCTATAGCCCATGGTCCAAAATGATGAGAAACGAGGCTAACTTTTTTTTTCAAAATTTCAAAAAACATGGGCTATAACCCATCGTTTTTGTCATTTTGTCATTTTTTTCAAATCCTCAAAAATGATGAAAAACGGCGCGCTATAGTATGCCGTACGATATGGGCTATAGCCCATGGTCCAAAATGTTGAGAAACGAGGCTAACTTTTTTTTTCAAAATTTCAAAAAACATGGGCTATAACCCATCGTTTTTGTCATTTTGTCATTTTTTTCAAATCCTCAAAAATGATTAAAAACGGCGCGCTATAGTATGCCGTACGATATGGGCTATAGCCCATGGTCCAAAATGATGAGAAACGAGGCTAACTTTTTTTTTCAAAATTTCAAAAAACATGGGCTATAACCCATCGTTTTTGTCATTTTGTCATTTTTTTCAAATCCTCAAAAATTATGAAAAACGGCGCGCTATAGTATGCCGTACGATATGGGCTATAGCCCATGGTCCAAAATGATGAGAAACGAGGCTAACTTTTTTTTTTAAATTTCAAAAAACATGGGCTATAACCCATCGTTTTTGTCATTTTGTCATTTTTTTCAAATCCTCAAAAATGATGAAAAACGGCGCGCTATAGTATGCCGTACGATATGGGCTATAGCCCATGGTCCAAAATGATGAGAAACGAGGCTAACTTTTTTTTCAAAATTTCAAAAAACATGGGCTATAACCCATCGTTTTTGTCATTTTGTCATTTTTTTCAAATCCTCAAAAATGATGAAAAACGGCGCGCTATAGTATGCCGTACGATATGGGCTATAGCCCATGGTCCAAAATGATGAGAAACGAGGCTAACTTTTTTTTCAAAATTTCAAAAAACATGGGCTATAACCATCGTTTTTTGTCATTTTGTCATTTTTTTCAAATCCTCAAAAATGATGAAAAACGGCGCGCTATAGTATGCCGTACGATATGGGCTATAGCCCATGGTCCAAAATGATGAGAAACGAGGCTAACTTTTTTTTTCAAAATTTCAAAAAACATGGGCTATAACTCATCGTTTTTGTCATTTTGTCATTTTTTTCAAATCCTCAAAAATGATGAAAAACGGCGCGCTATAGTATGCCGTACGATATGGGCTATAGCCCATGGTCCAAAATGATGAGAAACGAGGCTAACTTTTTTTTTCAAAATTTCAAAAAACATGGGCTATAACCCATCGTTTTTGTCATTTTGTCATTTTTTTCAAATCCTCAAAAATGATGAAAAACGGCGCGCTATAGTATGCCGTACGATATGGGCTATAGCCCATGGTCCAAAATGATGAGAAACGAGGCTAACTTTTTTTTCAAAATTTCAAAAAACATGGGCTATAACCCATCGTTTTTGTCATTTTGTCATTTTTTTCAAATCCTCAAAAATGATGAAAAACGGCGCGCTATAGTATGCCGTACGATATGGGCTATAGCCCATGGTCCAAAATGATGAGAAACGAGGCTAACTTTTTTTTCAAAATTTCAAAAAAACATGGGCTATAACCCATCGTTTTTGTAATTTTGTCATTTTTT
>NW_027665969.1:0-1000 GCF_963924005.1 Protomyctophum bolini | reverse complement strand
AAGGACCCAAAAAATGATATGTATTTGGCCGCCGACCCCCATCTGAAAAGATGTTGTTTGCAGGGACCCTTCCATGCAGTAGCAAAGATTTGAGTTAAAAACGTTCGCTCTGAAAGAATATATATTTCAAATATTTGCCCCACATTTTCACAATAAAAAAAAAGAGCAGATCTACAAGCTCGTAGCACGGCACTCTAGATCTGCTATTTTTCAATAGCTAAAGTTTAACATAATGCTTATAAAACACCAAAAGGGGTTCCTGTCCAGAATGGGTTTAATAAACCTGGGTTATATATAGATCTGTGCGGGTGCATGTCGTGCACCTAACATAGCTGATCTACAAGCTCACAATGCGTCGCTGTGCAGCACGCTGTGAGCTTGTAGATCTACTATTTTCGGTGCCAAACACCAGCGCCCATGAGGAATACATTCGATAATTGACACTGGTGAAAAAAATCGCATTACAAAATCGTGGACTGAAAATTTCAAAGAAAAAAAACTGAAGGTTCTGTCATCTGTGCTGATATGTGGAAGGTTTTTTTACTACCGTCCCCAAGGTCTGCCTTGGACCGGGCAAGGGATTTAAAAGGGCCATGCATACCGCGTCAATACAACTTTGGCCATATATCGTACATAAAAATAGACAGTTTTTACGTTAATGGCTGTTTTTTTTTGTTGTTTTTTTTTACATTTCACAGTTATTTATGATTTCTCCAATGTGGCATTCACTATATGCGGAACCACAGCTACAACCCAGGACACGCTATTACACTTACAGGGGCAAATTAACTATAAGATAATGTCCATAAATCTTTTTGGCAATCTATCAATATTATATATACTGTATTAGTATATTATTATTATAGTAATAGTATATATTATTGATATATTAGCCATAAGAAGAGTTTGTGTGTGTGTGCGTATACGAATGAGTGCATCACTCTTGTAGAACAAAGAGAGATGTGTGCAGTGTGTGTATCTGTGTGCGTGTGTATCTGTG
>NW_027665970.1:0-77000 GCF_963924005.1 Protomyctophum bolini | reverse complement strand
TAGCCCATATCGTACGGCATACTATAGCGCGCCGTTTTTCATCATTTTTGAAGATTTGAAAAAAAATACGAAATGACAAAAACGATGGGTTATAGCCCATGTTTTTTGAAATTTTGAAAAAAAAAAGTTAGCCTCGTTTCTCATCATTTTGGACCATGGGCTATAGCCCATATCGTACGGCATACTATAGAGCGCCGTTTTTCATCATTTTTGAAGATTTGAAAAAAATGACGAAATGACAAAAGCGATGGGTTATAGCCCATGTTTTTTGAAATTTTGAAAAAAAAAGTTAGCCTCGTTTCTCATCATTTTGGACCATGGGCTATAGCCCATATCGTACGGCATACTATAGCGCGCCGTTTTTCATCATTTTTGAAGATTTGAAAAAATGACGAAATGACAAAAACGATGGGTTATACCCAATGTTTTTTTAAATTTTGAAAAAAAAAGTTAGCCTCGTTTCTCATCATTTTGGACCATGGGCTATAGCCCATATCGTACGGCATACTATAGCGCGCCGTTTTTCATCATTTTTGAAGATTTGAAAAAAATGACGAAATGACAAAAACGATGGGTTATAGCCCATGTTTTTTGAAATTTTGGGAAAAAAAGTTAGCCTCGTTTCTCATCATTTTGGACCATGGGCTATAGCCCATATCGTACGGCATACTATAGCGCGCCGTTTTTCATCATTTTTGAAGATTTGAAAAAAATGACGAAATGACAAAAACGATGGGTTATAGCCCATGTTTTTTGAAATTTTGGGAAAAAAAGTTAGCCTCGTTTCTCATCATTTTGGACCATGGGCTATAGCCCATATCGTACGGCATACTATAGCGCGCCGTTTTTCATCATTTTTGAAGATTTGAAAAAAATGACAAAATGACAAAAACGAAAGGTTATAGCCCATGTTTTTTGAAATTTTGAAAAAAAAAGTTAGCCTCGTTTCTCATCATTTTGGACCATGGGCTATAGCCCATATCGTACGGCATACTATAGCGCGCCGTTTTTCATCATTTTTGAAGATTTGAAAAAAATTACGAAATGACAAAAACGATGGGTTATAGCCCATGTTTTTTGAAATTTTGGAAAAAAAAGTTAGCCTCGTTTCTCATCATTTTGGACCATGGGCTATAGCCCATATCGTACGGCATACTATAGCGCGCCGTTTTTCATCATTTTTGAAGATTTGAAAAAAATGACAAAATGACAAAAACGAAAGGTTATAGCCCATGTTTTTTGAAATTTTGGAAAAAAAAGTTAGCCTCGTTTCTCATCATTTTGGACCATGGGCTATAGCCCATATCGTACGGCATACTATAGCGCGCCGTTTTTCATCATTTTTGAAGATTTGAAAAAAATGACAAAATGACAAAAACGAAAGGTTATAGCCCATGTTTTTTGAAATTTTGGAAAAAAAAGTTAGCCTCGTTTCTCATCATTTTGGACCATGGGCTATAGCCCATATCGTACGGCATACTATAGCGCGCCGTTTTTCATCATTTTTGAAGATTTGAAAAAAATGACAAAATGACAAAAACGAAAGGTTATAGCCCATGTTTTTTGAAATTTTGAAAAAAAAAGTTAGCCTCGTTTCTCATCATTTTGGACCATGGGCTATAGCCCATATCGTACGGCATACTATAGCGCGCCGTTTTTCATCATTTTTGAAGATTTGAAAAAAATGACGAAATGACAAAAACGATGGGTTATAGCCCATGTTTTTTGAAATTTTGGGAAAAAAAGTTAGCCTCGTTTCTCATCATTTTGGACCATGGGCTATAGCCCATATCGTACGGCATACTATAGCGCGCCGTTTTTCATCATTTTTGAAGATTTGAAAAAAATGACAAAATGACAAAAACGAAAGGTTATAGCCCATGTTTTTTGAAATTTTGAAAAAAAAAGTTAGCCTCGTTTCTCATCATTTTGGACCATGGGCTATAGCCCATATCGTACGGCATACTATAGCGCGCCGTTTTTCATCATTTTTGAAGATTTGAAAAAAATGACGAAATGACAAAAACGAAAGGTTATAGCCCATGTTTTTTGAAATTTTGAAAAAAAAAGTTAGCCTCGTTTCTCATCATTTTGGACCATGGGCTATAGCCCATATCGTACAGCATACTATAGCGCGCCGTTTTTCATCATTTTTAAAGATTTGAAAAAAATTACGAAATGACAAAAACGATGGGTTATAGCCCATGTTTTTTGAAATTTTGAAAAAAAAAGTTAGCCTCGTTTCTCATCATTTTGGACCATGGGCTATAGCCCATATCGTACGGCATACTATAGCGTGCCGTTTTTCATCATTTTTGAAGATTTGAAAAAAATGACGAAATGACAAAAACGATGGGTTATAGCCCATGTTTTTTGAAATTTTGGGAAAAAAAGTTAGCCTCGTTTCTCATCATTTTGGACCATGGGCTATAGCCCATATCGTACGGCATACTATAGCGCGCCGTTTTTCATCATTTTTGAAGATTTGAAAAAAATGACAAAATGACAAAAACGAAAGGTTATAGCCCATGTTTTTTGAAATTTTGAAAAAAAAAGTTAGCCTCGTTTCTCATCATTTTGGACCATGGGCTATAGCCCATATCGTACGGCATACTATAGCGCGCCGTTTTTCATCATTTTTGAAGATTTGAAAAAAATGACGAAATGACAAAAACGAAAGGTTATAGCCCATGTTTTTTGAAATTTTGAAAAAAAAAGTTAGCCTCGTTTCTCATCATTTTGGACCATGGGCTATAGCCCATATCGTACAGCATACTGTAGCGCGCCGTTTTTCATCATTTTTAAAGATTTGAAAAAAATTACGAAATGACAAAAACGATGGGTTATAGCCCATGTTTTTTGAAATTTTGAAAAAAAAAGTTAGCCTCGTTTCTCATCATTTTGGACCATGGGCTATAGCCCATATCGTACGGCATACTATAGCGTGCCGTTTTTCATCATTTTTGAAGATTTGAAAAAAATGACGAAATGACAAAAACGATGGGTTATAGCCCATGTTTTTTGAAATTTTTAAAAAAAAAGTTAGCCTCGTTTCTCATCATTTTGGACCATGGGCTATAGCCCATATCGTACGGCATACTATAGCGCGCCGTTTTTCATCATTTTTGAAGATTTGAAAAAAATGACGAAATGACAAAAACGAAAGGTTATAGCCCATGTTTTTTGAAATTTTGGAAAAAAAACTTAGCCTCGTTTCTCATCATTTTGGACCATGGGCTATAGCCCATATCGTACGGCATACTATAGCGCGCCGTTTTTCATCATTTTTGAAGATTTGAAAAAAATGACAAAATGACAAAAACGAAAGGTTATAGCCCATGTTTTTTGAAATTTTGAAAAAAAAAGTTAGCCTCGTTTCTCATCATTTTGGACCATGGGCTATAGCCCATATCGTACGGCATACTATAGCGCGCCGTTTTTCATCATTTTTGAAGATTTGAAAAAAATGACGAAATGACAAAAACGAAAGGTTATAGCCCATGTTTTTTGAAATTTTGAAAAAAAAAGTTAGCCTCGTTTCTCATCATTTTTGACCATGGGCTATAGCCCATATCGTACAGCATACTGTAGCGCGCCGTTTTTCATCATTTTTAAAGATTTGAAAAAAATTACGAAATGACAAAAACGATGGGTTATAGCCCATGTTTTTTGAAATTTTGAAAAAAAAAGTTAGCCTCGTTTCTCATCATTTTGGACCATGGGCTATAGCCCATATCGTACGGCATACTATAGCGTGCCGTTTTTCATCATTTTTGAAGATTTGAAAAAAATGACGAAATGACAAAAACGATGGGTTATAGCCCATGTTTTTTGAAATTTTTAAAAAAAAAGTTAGCCTCGTTTCTCATCATTTTGGACCATGGGCTATAGCCCATATCGTACGGCATACTATAGCGCGCCGTTTTTCATCATTTTTGAAGATTTGAAAAAAATGACGAAATGACAAAAACGAAAGGTTATAGCCCATGTTTTTTGAAATTTTGGAAAAAAAACTTAGCCTCGTTTCTCATCATTTTGGACCATGGGCTATAGCCCATATCGTACGGCATACTATAGCGCGCCGTTTTTCATCATTTTTGAAGATTTGAAAAAAATGACGAAATGACAAAAACGATGGGTTATAGCCCATGTTTTTTGAAATTTTGAAAAAAAAAGTTAGCCTCGTTTCTCATCATTTTGGACCATGGGCTATAGCCCATATCGTACGGCATACTATAGCGCGCCGTTTTTCATCATTTTTGAAGATTTGAAAAAAATGACGAAATGACAAAAACGATGGGTTATAGCCCATGTTTTTTGAAATTTTGAAAAAAAAAGTTAGCCTCGTTTCTCATCATTTTGGACCATGGGCTATAGCCCATATCGTACGGCATACAATAGCGCGCCGTTTTTCATCATTTTTGAAGATTTGAAAAAAATGACGAAATGACAAAAACGATGGGTTATAGCCCATGTTTTTTGAAATTTTGAAAAAAAAAGTTAGCCTCGTTTCTCATCATTTTGGACCATGGGCTATAGCCCATATCGTACGGCATACTATAGCGCGCCGTTTTTCATCATTTTTGAAGATTTGAAAAAAATGACAAAATGACAAAAACGAAAGGTTATAGCCCATGTTTTTTGAAATTTTGGAAAAAAAAGTTAGCCTCGTTTCTCATCATTTTGGACCATGGGCTATAGCCCATATCGTACGGCATTCTATAGCGCGCCGTTTTTCATCATTTTTAAAGATTTGAAAAAAATGACGAAATGACAAAAACGAAAGGTTATAGCCCATGTTTTTTGAAATTTTGAAAAAAAAGGTTAGCCTCGTTTCTCATCATTTTGGACCATGGGCTATAGCCCATATCGTACGGCATACTATAGCGCGCCGTTTTTCATCATTTTTAAAGATTTGAAAAAAAAGACGAAATGACAAAAACGATAGGTTATAGCCCATGTTTTTTGAAATTTTGAAAAAAAAAGTTAGCCTCGTTTCTCATCATTTTGGACCATGGGCTATAGCCCATATCGTACGGCATACTATAGCGCGCCGTTTTTCATCATTTTTGAAGATTTGAAAAAAATGACAAAATGACAAAAACGAAAGGTTATAGCCCATGTTTTTTGAAATTTTGAAAAAAAAAGTTAGCCTCGTTTCTCATCATTTTGGACCATGGGCTATAGCCCATATCGTACGGCATACTATAGCGCGCCGTTTTTCATCATTTTTGAAGATTTGAAAAAAATGACGAAATGACAAAAACGAAAGGTTATAGCCCATGTTTTTTTAAATTTTGAAAAAAAAAGTTAGCCTCGTTTCTCATCATTTTGGACCATGGGCTATAGCCCATATCGTACGGCATACTATAGCGCGCCGTTTTTCAGCATTTTTAAAGATTTGAAAAAAATTACGAAATGACAAAAACGATGGGTTATAGCCCATGTTTTTTGAAATTTTGAAAAAAAAAGTTAGCCTCGTTTCTCATCATTTTGGACCATGGGCTATAGCCCATATCGTACGGCATACTATAGCGCGCCTTTTTCATCATTTTTAAAGATTTGAAAAAAATTACGAAATGACAAAAACAATGGGTTATAGCCCATGTTTTTTTAAATTTTGAAAAAAAAAGTTAGCCTCGTTTCTCATCATTTTGGACCATGGGCTATAGCCCATATCGTACGGCATACTATAGCGCGCCGTTTTTCGTCATTTTTGAAGATTTGAAAAAAATGACAAAATGACAAAAACGAAAGGTTATAGCCCATGTTTTTTGAAATTTTGAAAAAAAAAGTTAGCCTCGTTTCTCATCATTTTGGACCATGGGCTATAGCCCATATCGTACGGCATACTATAGCGCGGCGTTTTTCATCATTTTTGAAGATTTGAAAAAAATGACGAAATGACAAAAACGAAAGGTTATAGCCCATGTTTTTTGAAATTTTGAAAAAAAAAGTTAGCCTCGTTTCTCATCATTTTGGACCATGGGCTATAGCCCATATCGTACGGCATTCTATAGCGCGCCGTTTTTCGTCATTTTTAAAGATTTGAAAAAAATTACGAAATGACAAAAACGAAAGGTTATAGCCCATGTTTTTTGAAATTTTGAAAAAAAAAGTTAGCCTCGTTTCTCATCATTTTGGACCATGGGCTATAGCCCATATCGTACGGCATACTATAGCGCGCCGTTTTTCATCATTTTTGAAGATTTGAAAAAATGACGAAATGACAAACGAAAGGTTATAGCCCATGTTTTTTGAAATTTTGAAAAAAAAAGTTAGCCTCGTTTCTCATCATTTTGGACCATGGGCTATAGCCCATATCGTACGGCATACTATAGCGCGCCGTTTTTCATCATTTTTGAAGATTTGAAAAAAATGACAAAATGACAAAAACGAAAGGTTATATCCCATGTTTTTTGAAATTTTGAAAAAAAAAGTTAGCCTCGTTTCTCATCATTTTGGACCATGGGCTATAGCCCATATCGTACGGCATTCTATAGCGCGCCGTTTTTCATCATTTTTAAAGATTTGAAAAAAAATGACGAAATGACAAAAACGATGGGTTATAGCGCATGTTTTTTGAAATTTTGGAAAAAAGAAGTTAGCCTCGTTTCTCATCATTTTGGACCATGGGCTATAGCCCATATCGTACGGCATACTATAGCGCGCCGTTTTTCATCATTTTTGAAGATTTGAAAAAAATTACGAAATGACAAAAACGAAAGGTTATAGCCCATGTTTTTTGAAATTTTGAAAAAAAAAGTTAGCCTCGTTTCTCATAATTTTGGACCATGGGCTATAGCCCATATCGTACTGCATACTATAGCGCGCCGTTTTTCATCATTTTTGAAGATTTGAAAAAAATGACGAAATGACAAAAACGAAAGGTTATAGCCCATGTTTTTTTAAATTTTGAAAAAAAAAGTTAGCCTCGTTTCTCATCATTTTGGACCATGGGCTATAGCCCATATCGTACGGCATACTATAGCGCGCCGTTTTCATCATTTTTGAAGATTTGAAAAAAATGACAAAATGACAAAAACGAAAGGTTATAGCCCATGTTTTTTGAAATTTTGAAAAAAAAAGTTAGCCTCGTTTCTCATCATTTTGGACCATGGGCTATAGCCCATATCGTACGGCATTCTATAGCGCGCCGTTTTTCATCATTTTTAAAGATTTGAAAAAAATTACGAAATGACAAAAACGAAAGGTTATAGCCCATGTTTTTTGAAATTTTGAAAAAAAAAGTTAGCCTCGTTTCTCATCATTTTGGACCATGGGCTATAGCCCATATCGTACGGCATTCTATAGCGCGCCGTTTTTCATCATTTTTAAAGATTTGAAAAAAATTACGAAATGACAAAAATGAAAGGTTATAGCCCATGTTTTTTGAAATTTTGAAAAAAAAAGTTAGCCTCGTTTCTCATCATTTTGGACCATGGGCTATAGCCCATATCGTACGGCATACTATAGCGCGCCGTTTTTCATCATTTTTGAAGATTTGAAAAAAATGACGAAATGACAAAAACGAAAGGTTATAGCCCATGTTTTTTGAAATTTTGAAAAAAAAAGTTAGCCTCGTTTCTCATCATTTTGGACCATGGGCTATAGCCCATATCGTACGGCATACTATAGCGCGCCGTTTTTCATCATTTTTGAAGATTTGAAAAAAATTACGAAATGACAAAAACGAAAGGTTATAGCCCATGTTTTTTGAAATTTTGAAAAAAAATGTTAGCCTCGTTTCTCATCATTTTGGACCATGGGCTATAGCCCATATCGTACGGCATACTATAGCGCGCCGTTTTTCATCATTTTTGAAGATTTGAAAAAATGACGAAATGACAAAAACGAAAGGTTATAGCCCATGTTTTTTGAAATTTTGAAAAAAAAAGTTAGCCTCGTTTCTCATCATTTTGGACCATGGGCTATAGCCCATATCGTACGGCATACTATAGCGCGCCGTTTTTCATCATTTTTGAAGATTTGAAAAAAATGACAAAATGACAAAAACGAAAGGTTATAGCCCATGTTTTTTGAAATTTTGAAAAAAAAAGTTAGCCTCGTTTCTCATCATTTTGGACCATGGGCTATAGCCCATATCGTACGGCATACTATAGCGCGCCGTTTTTCATCATTTTTGAAGATTTGAAAAAAATGACAAAATGACAAAAACGAAAGGTTATAGCCCATGTTTTTTGAAATTTTGAATAAAAAAGTTAGCCTCGTTTCTCATCATTTTGGACCATGGGCTATAGCCCATATCGTACGGCATTCTATAGCGCGCCGTTTTTCATAATTTTTAAAGATTTGAAAAAAATTACGAAATGACAAAAACGAAAGGTTATAGCCCATGTTTTTTGAAATTTTGAAAAAAAAAGTTAGCCTCGTTTCTCATCATTTTGGACCATGGGCTATAGCCCATATCGTACGGCATACTATAGCGCGCCGTTTTTCATCATTTTTGAAGATTTGAAAAAATGACGAAATGACAAAAACGAAAGGTTATAGCCCATGTTTTTTGAAATTTTGAAAAAAAAAGTTAGCCTCGTTTCTCATCATTTTGGACCATGGGCTATAGCCCATATCGTACGGCATACTATAGCGCGCCGTTTTTCATCATTTTTGAAGATTTGAAAAAAATGACAAAAACGAAAGGTTATAGCCCATGTTTTTTGAAATTTTGAAAAAAAAAGTTAGCCTCGTTTCTCATCATTTTGGACCATGGGCTATAGCCCATATCGTACGGCATACTATAGCGCGCCGTTTTTCATCATTTTTGAAGATTTGAAAAAAATGACGAAATGACAAAAACGAAAGGTTATAGCCCATGTTTTTTGAAAATTTGAAAAAAAAAGTTAGCCTCGTTTCTCATCATTTTGGACCATGGGCTATAGCCCATATCGTACGGCATACTATAGCGCGCCGTTTTTCACCATTTTTGAAGATTTGAAAAAAATGACGAAATGACAAAAACGAAAGGTTATAGCCCATGTTTTTTGAAATTTTGAAAAAAAAAGTTAGCCTCGTTTCTCATCATTTTGGACCATGGGCTATAGCCCATATCGTACGGCATACTATAGCGCGCCGTTTTTCATCATTTTTGAAGATTTGAAAAAATGACAAAATGACAAAAACGAAAGGTTATAGCCCATGTTTTTTGAAATTTTGAAAAAAAAAGTTAGCCTCGTTTCTCATCATTTTGGACCATGGGCTATGGCCCATATCGTACGGCATTCTATAGCGCGCCGTTTTTCATCATTTTTAAAGATTTGAAAAAAATGACGAAATGACAAAAACGAAAGGTTATAGCCCATGTTTTTTGAAATTTAAAAAAAAAAAGTTAGCCTCGTTTCTCATCATTTTGGACCATGGGCTATAGCCCATATCGTACGGCATACTATAGCGCGCCGTTTTTCATCATTTTTGAAGATTTGAAAAAAATGACAAAATGACAAAAACGAAAGGTTATAGCCCATGTTTTTTGAAATTTTGAAAAAAAAAGTTAGCCTCGTTTCTCATAATTTTGGACCATGGGCTATAGCCCATATCGTACTGCATACTATAGCGCGCCGTTTTTCATCATTTTTGAAGATTTGAAAAAAATGACGAAATGACAAAAACGAAAGGTTATAGCCCATGTTTTTTTAAATTTTGAAAAAAAAAGTTAGCCTCGTTTCTCATCATTTTGGACCATGGGCTATAGCCCATATCGTACGGCATACTATAGCACGCCGTTTTCATCATTTTTGAAGATTTGAAAAAAATGACAAAATGACAAAAACGAAAGGTTATAGCCCATGTTTTTTGAAATTTTGAAAAAAAAAGTTAGCCTCGTTTCTCATCATTTTGGACCATGGGCTATAGCCCATATCGTACGGCATTCTATAGCGCGCCGTTTTTCATCATTTTTAAAGATTTGAAAAAAATTACGAAATGACAAAAACGAAAGGTTATAGCCCATGTTTTTTGAAATTTTGAAAAAAAAAGTTAGCCTCGTTTCTCATCATTTTGGACCATGGGCTATAGCCCATATCGTACGGCATTCTATAGCGCGCCGTTTTTCATCATTTTTAAAGATTTGAAAAAAATTACGAAATGACAAAAATGAAAGGTTATAGCCCATGTTTTTTGAAATTTTGAAAAAAAAAGTTAGCCTCGTTTCTCATCATTTTGGACCATGGGCTATAGCCCATATCGTACGGCATACTATAGCGCGCCGTTTTTCATCATTTTTGAAGATTTGAAAAAAATGACGAAATGACAAAAACGAAAGGTTATAGCCCATGTTTTTTGAAATTTTGAAAAAAAAAGTTAGCCTCGTTTCTCATCATTTTGGACCATGGGCTATAGCCCATATCGTACGGCATACTATAGCGCGCCGTTTTTCATCATTTTTGAAGATTTGAAAAAAATTACGAAATGACAAAAACGAAAGGTTATAGCCCATGTTTTTTGAAATTTTGAAAAAAAATGTTAGCCTCGTTTCTCATCATTTTGGACCATGGGCTATAGCCCATATCGTACGGCATACTATAGCGCGCCGTTTTTCATCATTTTTGAAGATTTGAAAAAATGACGAAATGACAAAAACGAAAGGTTATAGCCCATGTTTTTTGAAATTTTGAAAAAAAAAGTTAGCCTCGTTTCTCATCATTTTGGACCATGGGCTATAGCCCATATCGTACGGCATACTATAGCGCGCCGTTTTTCATCATTTTTGAAGATTTGAAAAAAATGACAAAATGACAAAAACGAAAGGTTATAGCCCATGTTTTTTGAAATTTTGAAAAAAAAAGTTAGCCTCGTTTCTCATCATTTTGGACCATGGGCTATAGCCCATATCGTACGGCATACTATAGCGCGCCGTTTTTCATCATTTTTGAAGATTTGAAAAAAATGACAAAATGACAAAAACGAAAGGTTATAGCCCATGTTTTTTGAAATTTTGAAAAAAAAAGTTAGCCTCGTTTCTCATCATTTTGGACCATGGGCTATAGCCCATATCGTACGGCATTCTATAGCGCGCCGTTTTTCATAATTTTTAAAGATTTGAAAAAAATTACGAAATGACAAAAACGAAAGGTTATAGCCCATGTTTTTTGAAATTTTGAAAAAAAAAGTTAGCCTCGTTTCTCATCATTTTGGACCATGGGCTATAGCCCATATCGTACGGCATACTATAGCGCGCCGTTTTTCATCATTTTTGAAGATTTGAAAAAATGACGAAATGACAAAAACGAAAGGTTATAGCCCATGTTTTTTTAAATTTTGAAAAAAAAAGTTAGCCTCGTTTCTCATCATTTTGGACCATGGGCTATAGCCCATATCGTACGGCATACTATAGCGCGCCGTTTTCATCATTTTTGAAGATTTGAAAAAAATGACAAAATGACAAAAACGAAAGGTTATAGCCCATGTTTTTTGAAATTTTGAAAAAAAAAGTTAGCCTCGTTTCTCATCATTTTGGACCATGGGCTATAGCCCATATCGTACGGCATTCTATAGCGCGCCGTTTTTCATCATTTTTAAAGATTTGAAAAAAATTACGAAATGACAAAAACGAAAGGTTATAGCCCATGTTTTTTGAAATTTTGAAAAAAAAAGTTAGCCTCGTTTCTCATCATTTTGGACCATGGGCTATAGCCCATATCGTACGGCATTCTATAGCGCGCCGTTTTTCATCATTTTTAAAGATTTGAAAAAAATTACGAAATGACAAAAATGAAAGGTTATAGCCCATGTTTTTTGAAATTTTGAAAAAAAAAGTTAGCCTCGTTTCTCATCATTTTGGACCATGGGCTATAGCCCATATCGTACGGCATACTATAGCGCGCCGTTTTTCATCATTTTTGAAGATTTGAAAAAAATGACGAAATGACAAAAACGAAAGGTTATAGCCCATGTTTTTTGAAATTTTGAAAAAAAAAGTTAGCCTCGTTTCTCATCATTTTGGACCATGGGCTATAGCCCATATCGTACGGCATACTATAGCGCGCCGTTTTTCATCATTTTTGAAGATTTGAAAAAAATTACGAAATGACAAAAACGAAAGGTTATAGCCCATGTTTTTTGAAATTTTGAAAAAAAATGTTAGCCTCGTTTCTCATCATTTTGGACCATGGGCTATAGCCCATATCGTACGGCATACTATAGCGCGCCGTTTTTCATCATTTTTGAAGATTTGAAAAAATGACGAAATGACAAAAACGAAAGGTTATAGCCCATGTTTTTTGAAATTTTGAAAAAAAAAGTTAGCCTCGTTTCTCATCATTTTGGACCATGGGCTATAGCCCATATCGTACGGCATACTATAGCGCGCCGTTTTTCATCATTTTTGAAGATTTGAAAAAAATGACAAAATGACAAAAACGAAAGGTTATAGCCCATGTTTTTTGAAATTTTGAAAAAAAAAGTTAGCCTCGTTTCTCATCATTTTGGACCATGGGCTATAGCCCATATCGTACGGCATACTATAGCGCGCCGTTTTTCATCATTTTTGAAGATTTGAAAAAAATGACAAAATGACAAAAACGAAAGGTTATAGCCCATGTTTTTTGAAATTTTGAAAAAAAAAGTTAGCCTCGTTTCTCATCATTTTGGACCATGGGCTATAGCCCATATCGTACGGCATTCTATAGCGCGCCGTTTTTCATAATTTTTAAAGATTTGAAAAAAATTACGAAATGACAAAAACGAAAGGTTATAGCCCATGTTTTTTGAAATTTTGAAAAAAAAAGTTAGCCTCGTTTCTCATCATTTTGGACCATGGGCTATAGCCCATATCGTACGGCATACTATAGCGCGCCGTTTTTCATCATTTTTGAAGATTTGAAAAAATGACGAAATGACAAAAACGAAAGGTTATAGCCCATGTTTTTTGAAATTTTGAAAAAAATAAGTTAGCCTCGTTTCTCATCATTTTGGACCATGGGCTATAGCCCATATCGTACGGCATACTATAGCGCGCCGTTTTTCATCATTTTTGAAGATTTGAAAAAAATGACAAAATGACAAAAACGAAAGGTTATAGCCCATGTTTTTTGAAATTTTGAAAAAAAAAGTTAGCCTCGTTTCTCATCATTTTGGACCATGGGCTATAGCCCATATCGTACGGCATACTATAGCGCGCCGTTTTTCATCATTTTTGAAGATTTGAAAAAAATGACGAAATGACAAAAACGAAAGGTTATAGCCCATGTTTTTTGAAAATTTGAAAAAAAAAGTTAGCCTCGTTTCTCATCATTTTGGACCATGGGCTATAGCCCATATCGTACGGCATACTATAGCGCGCCGTTTTTCACCATTTTTGAAGATTTGAAAAAAATGACGAAATGACAAAAACGAAAGGTTATAGCCCATGTTTTTTGAAATTTTGAAAAAAAAAGTTAGCCTCGTTTCTCATCATTTTGGACCATGGGCTATAGCCCATATCGTACGGCATACTATAGCGCGCCGTTTTTCATCATTTTTGAAGATTTGAAAAAATGACAAAATGACAAAAACGAAAGGTTATAGCCCATGTTTTTTGAAATTTTGAAAAAAAAAGTTAGCCTCGTTTCTCATCATTTTGGACCATGGGCTATGGCCCATATCGTACGGCATTCTATAGCGCGCCGTTTTTCATCATTTTTAAAGATTTGAAAAAAATGACGAAATGACAAAAACGAAAGGTTATAGCCCATGTTTTTTGAAATTTAAAAAAAAAAAGTTAGCCTCGTTTCTCATCATTTTGGACCATGGGCTATAGCCCATATCGTACGGCATACTATAGCGCGCCGTTTTTCATCATTTTTGAAGATTTGAAAAAAATGACAAAATGACAAAAACGAAAGGTTATAGCCCATGTTTTTTGAAATTTTGAAAAAAAAAGTTAGCCTCGTTTCTCATCATTTTGGACCATGGGCTATAGCCCATATCGTACGGCATACTATAGCGCGCCGTTTTTCATCATTTTTGAAGATTTGAAAAAATGACGAAATGACAAAAACGAAAGGTTATAGCCCATGTTTTTTGAAATTTTGAAAAAAAAAGTTAGCCTCGTTTCTCATCATTTTGGACCATGGGCTATAGCCCATATCGTACGGCATACTATAGCGCGCCGTTTTTCATCATTTTTGAAGATTTAAAAAAAATGACAAAATGACAAAAACGAAAGGTTATAGCCCATGTTTTTTGAAATTTTGAAAAAAAAAGTTAGCCTCGTTTCTCATCATTTTGGACCATGGGCTATAGCCCATATCGTACGGCATACTATAGCGCGCCGTTTTTCATCATTTTTGAAGATTTGAAAAAAATGACGAAATGACAAAAACGAAAGGTTATAGCCCATGTTTTTTGAAATTTTGAAAAAAAAAGTTAGCCTCGTTTCTCATCATTTTGGACCATGGGCTATAGCCCATATCGTACGGCATACTATAGCGCGCCGTTTTTCATCATTTTTGAAGATTTGAAAAAAATGACAAAATGACAAAAACGAAAGGTTATAGCCCATGTTTTTTTAAATTTTGAAAAAAAAAGTTAGCCTCGTTTCTCATCATTTTGGACCATGGGCTATAGCCCATATCGTACGGCATACTATAGGGCGCCGTTTTTCATCATTTTTGAAGATTTGAAAAAAATGACGAAATGACAAAAACGAAAGGTTATAGCCCATGTTTTTTGAAATTTTGAAAAAAAAAGTTAGCCTCGTTTCTCATCATTTTGGACCATGGGCTATAGCCCATATCGTACGGCATACTATAGCGCGCCGTTTTTCATCATTTTTGAAGATTTGAAAAAAATGACGAAATGACAAAAACGAAAGGTTATAGCCCATGTTTTTTGAAATTTTGAAAAAAAAAGTTAGCCTCGTTTCTCATCATTTTGGACCATGGGCTATAGCCCATATCGTACGGCATACTATAGCGCGCCGTTTTTCACCATTTTTGAAGATTTGAAAAAAATGACGAAATGACAAAAACGAAAGGTTATAGCCCATGTTTTTTGAAATTTTGAAAAAAAAAGTTAGCCTCGTTTCTCATCATTTTGGACCATGGGCTATAGCCCATATCGTACGGCATACTATAGCGCGCCGTTTTTCATCATTTTTGAAGATTTGAAAAAAATTACGAAATGACAAAAACGAAAGGTTATAGCCCATGTTTTTTGAAATTTTGAAAAAAAAAGTTAGCCTCGTTTCTCATAATTTTGGACCATGGGCTATAGCCCATATCGTACTGCATACTATAGCGCGCCGTTTTTCATCATTTTTGAAGATTTGAAAAAAATGACGAAATGACAAAAACGAAAGGTTATAGCCCATGTTTTTTTAAATTTTGAAAAAAAAAGTTA
This sequence comes from Protomyctophum bolini, assembly GCF_963924005.1. Lineage (NCBI taxonomy): Eukaryota > Metazoa > Chordata > Actinopteri > Myctophiformes > Myctophidae > Protomyctophum > Protomyctophum bolini. The sequence goes on along the minus strand of NW_027665970.1, from coordinate 61,664 downwards.
GCCTCGTTTCTCATCATTTTGGACCATGGGCTATAGCCCATATCGTACGGCATACTATAGCGCGCCGTTTTCATCATTTTTGAAGATTTGAAAAAAATGACAAAATGACAAAAACGAAAGGTTATAGCCCATGTTTTTTGAAATTTTGAAAAAAAAAGTTAGCCTCGTTTCTCATCATTTTGGACCATGGGCTATAGCCCATATCGTACGGCATTCTATAGCGCGCCGTTTTTCATCATTTTTAAAGATTTGAAAAAAATTACGAAATGACAAAAACGAAAGGTTATAGCCCATGTTTTTTGAAATTTTGAAAAAAAAAGTTAGCCTCGTTTCTCATCATTTTGGACCATGGGCTATAGCCCATATCGTACGGCATTCTATAGCGCGCCATTTTTCATCATTTTTAAAGATTTGAAAAAAATTACGAAATGACAAAAATGAAAGGTTATAGCCCATGTTTTTTGAAATTTTGAAAAAAAAAGTTAGCCTCGTTTCTCATCATTTTGGACCATGGGCTATAGCCCATATCGTACGGCATACTATAGCGCGCCGTTTTTCATCATTTTTGAAGATTTGAAAAAAATGACGAAATGACAAAAACGAAAGGTTATAGCCCATGTTTTTTGAAATTTTGAAAAAAAAAGTTAGCCTCGTTTCTCATCATTTTGGACCATGGGCTATAGCCCATATCGTACGGCATACTATAGCGCGCCGTTTTTCATCATTTTTGAAGATTTGAAAAAAATTACGAAATGACAAAAACGAAAGGTTATAGCCCATGTTTTTTGAAATTTTGAAAAAAAATGTTAGCCTCGTTTCTCATCATTTTGGACCATGGGCTATAGCCCATATCGTACGGCATACTATAGCGCGCCGTTTTTCATCATTTTTGAAGATTTGAAAAAATGACGAAATGACAAAAACGAAAGGTTATAGCCCATGTTTTTTGAAATTTTGAAAAAAAAAGTTAGCCTCGTTTCTCATCATTTTGGACCATGGGCTATAGCCCATATCGTACGGCATACTATAGCGCGCCGTTTTTCATCATTTTTGAAGATTTGAAAAAAATGACAAAATGACAAAAACGAAAGGTTATAGCCCATGTTTTTTGAAATTTTGAAAAAAAAAGTTAGCCTCGTTTCTCATCATTTTGGACCATGGGCTATAGCCCATATCGTACGGCATACTATAGCGCGCCGTTTTTCATCATTTTTGAAGATTTGAAAAAAATGACAAAATGACAAAAACGAAAGGTTATAGCCCATGTTTTTTGAAATTTTGAAAAAAAAAGTTAGCCTCGTTTCTCATCATTTTGGACCATGGGCTATAGCCCATATCGTACGGCATTCTATAGCGCGCCGTTTTTCATAATTTTTAAAGATTTGAAAAAAATTACGAAATGACAAAAACGAAAGGTTATAGCCCATGTTTTTTGAAATTTTGAAAAAAAAAGTTAGCCTCGTTTCTCATCATTTTGGACCATGGGCTATAGCCCATATCGTACGGCATACTATAGCGCGCCGTTTTTCATCATTTTTGAAGATTTGAAAAAAATTACGAAATGACAAAAACGAAAGGTTATAGCCCATGTTTTTTGAAATTTTGAAAAAAAATGTTAGCCTCGTTTCTCATCATTTTGGACCATGGGCTATAGCCCATATCGTACGGCATACTATAGCGCGCCGTTTTTCATCATTTTTGAAGATTTGAAAAAATGACGAAATGACAAAAACGAAAGGTTATAGCCCATGTTTTTTGAAATTTTGAAAAAAAAAGTTAGCCTCGTTTCTCATCATTTTGGACCATGGGCTATAGCCCATATCGTACGGCATTCTATAGCGCGCCGTTTTTCATAATTTTTAAAGATTTGAAAAAAATTACGAAATGACAAAAACGAAAGGTTATAGCCCATGTTTTTTGAAATTTTGAAAAAAAAAGTTAGCCTCGTTTCTCATCATTTTGGACCATGGGCTATAGCCCATATCGTACGGCATACTATAGCGCGCCGTTTTTCATCATTTTTGAAGATTTGAAAAAATGACGAAATGACAAAAACGAAAGGTTATAGCCCATGTTTTTTGAAATTTTGAAAAAAAAAGTTAGCCTCGTTTCTCATCATTTTGGACCATGGGCTATAGCCCATATCGTACGGCATACTATAGCGCGCCGTTTTTCATCATTTTTGAAGATTTGAAAAAAATTACGAAATTACAAAAATGAAAGGTTATAGCCCATGTTTTTTGAAATTTTGAAAAAAAAAGTTAGCCTCGTTTCTCATCATTTTGGACCATGGGCTATAGCCCATATCGTACGGCATACTATAGCGCGCCGTTTTTCATCATTTTTGAAGATTTGAAAAAAATGACGAAATGACAAAAACGAAAGGTTATAGCCCATGTTTTTTGAAATTTTGAAAAAAAAAGTTAGCCTCGTTTCTCATCATTTTGGACCATGGGCTATAGCCCATATCGTACGGCATACTATAGCGCGCCGTTTTTCATCATTTTTGAAGATTTGAAAAAAATTACGAAATGACAAAAACGAAAGGTTATAGCCCATGTTTTTTGAAATTTTGAAAAAAAATGTTAGCCTCGTTTCTCATCATTTTGGACCATGGGCTATAGCCCATATCGTACGGCATACTATAGCGCGCCGTTTTTCATCATTTTTGAAGATTTGAAAAAATGACGAAATGACAAAAACGAAAGGTTATAGCCCATGTTTTTTGAAATTTTGAAAAAAAAAGTTAGCCTCGTTTCTCATCATTTTGGACCATGGGCTATAGCCCATATCGTACGGCATACTATAGCGCGCCGTTTTTCATCATTTTTGAAGATTTGAAAAAAATGACAAAATGACAAAAACGAAAGGTTATAGCCCATGTTTTTTGAAATTTTGAAAAAAAAAGTTAGCCTCGTTTCTCATCATTTTGGACCATGGGCTATAGCCCATATCGTACGGCATACTATAGCGCGCCGTTTTTCATCATTTTTGAAGATTTGAAAAAAATGACAAAATGACAAAAACGAAAGGTTATAGCCCATGTTTTTTGAAATTTTGAAAAAAAAAGTTAGCCTCGTTTCTCATCATTTTGGACCATGGGCTATAGCCCATATCGTACGGCATTCTATAGCGCGCCGTTTTTCATAATTTTTAAAGATTTGAAAAAAATTACGAAATGACAAAAACGAAAGGTTATAGCCCATGTTTTTTGAAATTTTGAAAAAAAATGTTAGCCTCGTTTCTCATCATTTTGGACCATGGGCTATAGCCCATATCGTACGGCATACTATAGCGCGCCGTTTTTCATCATTTTTGAAGATTTGAAAAAATGACGAAATGACAAAAACGAAAGGTTATAGCCCATGTTTTTTGAAATTTTGAAAAAAAAAGTTAGCCTCGTTTCTCATCATTTTGGACCATGGGCTATAGCCCATATCGTACGGCATTCTATAGCGCGCCGTTTTTCATAATTTTTAAAGATTTGAAAAAAATTACGAAATGACAAAAACGAAAGGTTATAGCCCATGTTTTTTGAAATTTTGAAAAAAAAAGTTAGCCTCGTTTCTCATCATTTTGGACCATGGGCTATAGCCCATATCGTACGGCATACTATAGCGCGCCGTTTTTCATCATTTTTGAAGATTTGAAAAAATGACGAAATGACAAAAACGAAAGGTTATAGCCCATGTTTTTTGAAATTTTGAAAAAAAAAGTTAGCCTCGTTTCTCATCATTTTGGACCATGGGCTATAGCCCATATCGTACGGCATACTATAGCGCGCCGTTTTTCATCATTTTTGAAGATTTGAAAAAAATTACGAAATGACAAAAATGAAAGGTTATAGCCCATGTTTTTTGAAATTTTGAAAAAAAAAGTTAGCCTCGTTTCTCATCATTTTGGACCATGGGCTATAGCCCATATCGTACGGCATACTATAGCGCGCCGTTTTTCATCATTTTTGAAGATTTGAAAAAAATGACGAAATGACAAAAACGAAAGGTTATAGCCCATGTTTTTTGAAATTTTGAAAAAAAAAGTTAGCCTCGTTTCTCATCATTTTGGACCATGGGCTATAGCCCATATCGTACGGCATACTATAGCGCGCCGTTTTTCATCATTTTTGAAGATTTGAAAAAAATTACGAAATGACAAAAACGAAAGGTTATAGCCCATGTTTTTTGAAATTTTGAAAAAAAATGTTAGCCTCGTTTCTCATCATTTTGGACCATGGGCTATAGCCCATATCGTACGGCATACTATAGCGCGCCGTTTTTCATCATTTTTGAAGATTTGAAAAAATGACGAAATGACAAAAACGAAAGGTTATAGCCCATGTTTTTTGAAATTTTGAAAAAAAAAGTTAGCCTCGTTTCTCATCATTTTGGACCATGGGCTATAGCCCATATCGTACGGCATACTATAGCGCGCCGTTTTTCATCATTTTTGAAGATTTGAAAAAAATGACAAAATGACAAAAACGAAAGGTTATAGCCCATGTTTTTTGAAATTTTGAAAAAAAAAGTTAGCCTCGTTTCTCATCATTTTGGACCATGGGCTATAGCCCATATCGTACGGCATACTATAGCGCGCCGTTTTTCATCATTTTTGAAGATTTGAAAAAAATGACAAAATGACAAAAACGAAAGGTTATAGCCCATGTTTTTTGAAATTTTGAAAAAAAAAGTTAGCCTCGTTTCTCATCATTTTGGACCATGGGCTATAGCCCATATCGTACGGCATTCTATAGCGCGCCGTTTTTCATAATTTTTAAAGATTTGAAAAAAATTACGAAATGACAAAAACGAAAGGTTATAGCCCATGTTTTTTGAAATTTTGAAAAAAAAAGTTAGCCTCGTTTCTCATCATTTTGGACCATGGGCTATAGCCCATATCGTACGGCATACTATAGCGCGCCGTTTTTCATCATTTTTGAAGATTTGAAAAAATGACGAAATGACAAAAACGAAAGGTTATAGCCCATGTTTTTTGAAATTTTGAAAAAAAAAGTTAGCCTCGTTTCTCATCATTTTGGACCATGGGCTATAGCCCATATCGTACGGCATACTATAGCGCGCCGTTTTTCATCATTTTTGAAGATTTGAAAAAAATGACAAAATGACAAAAACGAAAGGTTATAGCCCATGTTTTTTGAAATTTTGAAAAAAAAAGTTAGCCTCGTTTCTCATCATTTTGGACCATGGGCTATAGCCCATATCGTACGGCATACTATAGCGCGCCGTTTTTCATCATTTTTGAAGATTTGAAAAAAATGACGAAATGACAAAAACGAAAGGTTATAGCCCATGTTTTTTGAAAATTTGAAAAAAAAAGTTAGCCTCGTTTCTCATCATTTTGGACCATGGGCTATAGCCCATATCGTACGGCATACTATAGCGCGCCGTTTTTCACCATTTTTGAAGATTTGAAAAAAATGACGAAATGACAAAAACGAAAGGTTATAGCCCATGTTTTTTGAAATTTTGAAAAAAAAAGTTAGCCTCGTTTCTCATCATTTTGGACCATGGGCTATAGCCCATATCGTACGGCATACTATAGCGCGCCGTTTTTCATCATTTTTGAAGATTTGAAAAAATGACAAAATGACAAAAACGAAAGGTTATAGCCCATGTTTTTTGAAATTTTGAAAAAAAAAGTTAGCCTCGTTTCTCATCATTTTGGACCATGGGCTATGGCCCATATCGTACGGCATTCTATAGCGCGCCGTTTTTCATCATTTTTAAAGATTTGAAAAAAATGACGAAATGACAAAAACGAAAGGTTATAGCCCATGTTTTTTGAAATTTAAAAAAAAAAAGTTAGCCTCGTTTCTCATCATTTTGGACCATGGGCTATGGCCCATATCGTACGGCATACTATAGCGCGCCGTTTTTCATCATTTTTGAAGATTTGAAAAAAATGACAAAATGACAAAAACGAAAGGTTATAGCCCATGTTTTTTGAAATTTTGAAAAAAAAAGTTAGCCTCGTTTCTCATCATTTTGGACCATGGGCTATAGCCCATATCGTACGGCATACTATAGCGCGCCGTTTTTCACCATTTTTGAAGATTTGAAAAAAATGACGAAATGACAAAAACGAAAGGTTATAGCCCATGTTTTTTGAAATTTTGAAAAAAAAAGTTAGCCTCGTTTCTCATCATTTTGGACCATGGGCTATAGCCCATATCGTACGGCATACTATAGCGCGCCGTTTTTCATCATTTTTGAAGATTTGAAAAAATGACAAAATGACAAAAACGAAAGGTTATAGCCCATGTTTTTTGAAATTTTGAAAAAAAAAGTTAGCCTCGTTTCTCATCATTTTGGACCATGGGCTATGGCCCATATCGTACGGCATTCTATAGCGCGCCGTTTTTCATCATTTTTAAAGATTTGAAAAAAATGACGAAATGACAAAAACGAAAGGTTATAGCCCATGTTTTTTGAAATTTTGAAAAAAAAAGTTAGCCTCGTTTCTCATCATTTTGGACCATGGGCTATAGCCCATATCGTACGGCATACTATAGCGCGCCGTTTTTCATCATTTTTGAAGATTTGAAAAAAATGACAAAATGACAAAAACGAAAGGTTATAGCCCATGTTTTTTGAAATTTTGAAAAAAAAAGTTAGCCTCGTTTCTCATCATTTTGGACCATGGGCTATAGCCCATATCGTACGGCATACTATAGCGCGCCGTTTTTCATCATTTTTGAAGATTTGAAAAAAATGACAAAATGACAAAAACGAAAGGTTATAGCCCATGTTTTTTGAAATTTTGAAAAAAAAAGTTAGCCTCGTTTCTCATCATTTTGGACCATGGGCTATAGCCCATATCGTACGGCATTCTATAGCGCGCCGTTTTTCATAATTTTTAAAGATTTGAAAAAAATTACGAAATGACAAAAACGAAAGGTTATAGCCCATGTTTTTTGAAATTTTGAAAAAAAAAGTTAGCCTCGTTTCTCATCATTTTGGACCATGGGCTATAGCCCATATCGTACGGCATACTATAGCGCGCCGTTTTTCATCATTTTTGAAGATTTGAAAAAATGACGAAATGACAAAAACGAAAGGTTATAGCCCATGTTTTTTGAAATTTTGAAAAAAAAAGTTAGCCTCGTTTCTCATCATTTTGGACCATGGGCTATAGCCCATATCGTACGGCATACTATAGCGCGCCGTTTTTCATCATTTTTGAAGATTTGAAAAAAATGACAAAATGACAAAAACGAAAGGTTATAGCCCATGTTTTTTGAAATTTTGAAAAAAAAAGTTAGCCTCGTTTCTCATCATTTTGGACCATGGGCTATAGCCCATATCGTACGGCATACTATAGCGCGCCGTTTTTCATCATTTTTGAAGATTTGAAAAAAATGACGAAATGACAAAAACGAAAGGTTATAGCCCATGTTTTTTGAAAATTTGAAAAAAAAAGTTAGCCTCGTTTCTCATCATTTTGGACCATGGGCTATAGCCCATATCGTACGGCATACTATAGCGCGCCGTTTTTCACCATTTTTGAAGATTTGAAAAAAATGACGAAATGACAAAAACGAAAGGTTATAGCCCATGTTTTTTGAAATTTTGAAAAAAAAAGTTAGCCTCGTTTCTCATCATTTTGGACCATGGGCTATAGCCCATATCGTACGGCATACTATAGCGCGCCGTTTTTCATCATTTTTGAAGATTTGAAAAAATGACAAAATGACAAAAACGAAAGGTTATAGCCCATGTTTTTTGAAATTTTGAAAAAAAAAGTTAGCCTCGTTTCTCATCATTTTGGACCATGGGCTATGGCCCATATCGTACGGCATTCTATAGCGCGCCGTTTTTCATCATTTTTAAAGATTTGAAAAAAATGACGAAATGACAAAAACGAAAGGTTATAGCCCATGTTTTTTGAAATTTAAAAAAAAAAAGTTAGCCTCGTTTCTCATCATTTTGGACCATGGGCTATGGCCCATATCGTACGGCATACTATAGCGCGCCGTTTTTCATCATTTTTGAAGATTTGAAAAAAATGACAAAATGACAAAAACGAAAGGTTATAGCCCATGTTTTTTGAAATTTTGAAAAAAAAAGTTAGCCTCGTTTCTCATCATTTTGGACCATGGGCTATAGCCCATATCGTACGGCATACTATAGCGCGCCGTTTTTCACCATTTTTGAAGATTTGAAAAAAATGACGAAATGACAAAAACGAAAGGTTATAGCCCATGTTTTTTGAAATTTTGAAAAAAAAAGTTAGCCTCGTTTCTCATCATTTTGGACCATGGGCTATAGCCCATATCGTACGGCATACTATAGCGCGCCGTTTTTCATCATTTTTGAAGATTTGAAAAAATGACAAAATGACAAAAACGAAAGGTTATAGCCCATGTTTTTTGAAATTTTGAAAAAAAAAGTTAGCCTCGTTTCTCATCATTTTGGACCATGGGCTATGGCCCATATCGTACGGCATTCTATAGCGCGCCGTTTTTCATCATTTTTAAAGATTTGAAAAAAATGACGAAATGACAAAAACGAAAGGTTATAGCCCATGTTTTTTGAAATTTAAAAAAAAAAAGTTAGCCTCGTTTCTCATCATTTTGGACCATGGGCTATGGCCCATATCGTACGGCATACTATAGCGCGCCGTTTTTCATCATTTTTGAAGATTTGAAAAAAATGACAAAATGACAAAAACGAAAGGTTATAGCCCATGTTTTTTGAAATTTTGAAAAAAAAAGTTAGCCTCGTTTCTCATCATTTTGGACCATGGGCTATAGCCCATATCGTACGGCATACTATAGCGCGCCGTTTTTCATCATTTTTGAAGATTTGAAAAAATGACGAAATGACAAAAACGAAAGGTTATAGCCCATGTTTTTTGAAATTTTGAAAAAAAAAGTTAGCCTCGTTTCTCATCATTTTGGACCATGGGCTATAGCCCATATCGTACGGCATACTATAGCGCGCCGTTTTTCATCATTTTTGAAGATTTAAAAAAAATGACAAAATGACAAAAACGAAAGGTTATAGCCCATGTTTTTTGAAATTTTGAAAAAAAAAGTTAGCCTCGTTTCTCATCATTTTGGACCATGGGCTATAGCCCATATCGTACGGCATACTATAGCGCGCCGTTTTTCATCATTTTTGAAGATTTGAAAAAAATGACGAAATGACAAAAACGAAAGGTTATAGCCCATGTTTTTTGAAATTTTGAAAAAAAAAGTTAGTTTCGTTTCTCATCATTTTGGACCATGGGCTATAGCCCATATCGTACGGCATACTATAGCGCGCCGTTTTTCATCATTTTTGAAGATTTGAAAAAAATGACAAAATGACAAAAACGAAAGGTTATAGCCCATGTTTTTTGAAATTTTGAAAAAAAAAGTTAGCCTCGTTTCTCATCATTTTGGACCATGGGCTATAGCCCATATCGTACGGCATACTATAGCGCGCCGTTTTTCATCATTTTTGAAGATTTGAAAAAATGACAAAATGACAAAAACGAAAGGTTATAGCCCATGTTTTTTGAAATTTTGAAAAAAAAAGTTAGCCTCGTTTCTCATCATTTTGGACCATGGGCTATGGCCCATATCGTACGGCATTCTATAGCGCGCCGTTTTTCATCATTTTTAAAGATTTGAAAAAAATGACGAAATGACAAAAACGAAAGGTTATAGCCCATGTTTTTTGAAATTTAAAAAAAAAAAGTTAGCCTCGTTTCTCATCATTTTGGACCATGGGCTATAGCCCATATCGTACGGCATACTATAGCGCGCCGTTTTTCATCATTTTTGAAGATTTGAAAAAAATGACAAAATGACAAAAACGAAAGGTTATAGCCCATGTTTTTTGAAATTTTGAAAAAAAAAGTTAGCCTCGTTTCTCATCATTTTGGACCATGGGCTATAGCCCATATCGTACGGCATACTATAGCGCGCCGTTTTTCATCATTTTTGAAGATTTGAAAAAATGACGAAATGACAAAAACGAAAGGTTATAGCCCATGTTTTTTGAAATTTTGAAAAAAAAAGTTAGCCTCGTTTCTCATCATTTTGGACCATGGGCTATAGCCCATATCGTACGGCATACTATAGCGCGCCGTTTTTCATCATTTTTGAAGATTTAAAAAAAATGACAAAATGACAAAAACGAAAGGTTATAGCCCATGTTTTTTGAAATTTTGAAAAAAAAAGTTAGCCTCGTTTCTCATCATTTTGGACCATGGGCTATAGCCCATATCGTACGGCATACTATAGCGCGCCGTTTTTCATCATTTTTGAAGATTTGAAAAAAATGACGAAATGACAAAAACGAAAGGTTATAGCCCATGTTTTTTGAAATTTTGAAAAAAACAGTTAGCCTCGTTTCTCATCATTTTGGACCATGGGCTATAGCCCATATCGTACGGCATACTATAGCGCGCCGTTTTTCATCATTTTTGAAGATTTGAAAAAAATGACAAAATGACAAAAACGAAAGGTTATAGCCCATGTTTTTTGAAATTTTGAAAAAAAAAGTTAGCCTCGTTTCTCATCATTTTGGACCATGGGCTATAGCCCATATCGTACGGCATACTATAGCGCGCCGTTTTTCATCATTTTTGAAGATTTGAAAAAAATGACAAAATGACAAAAACGAAAGGTTATAGCCCATGTTTTTTGAAATTTTGAAAAAAAAAGTTAGCCTCGTTTCTCATCATTTTGGACCATGGGCTATAGCCCATATCGTACGGCATACTATAGCGCGCCGTTTTTCATCATTTTTGAAGATTTGAAAAAAATGACAAAATGACAAAAACGAAAGGTTATAGCCCATGTTTTTTGAAATTTTGAAAAAAAAAGTTAGCCTCGTTTCTCATCATTTTGGACCATGGGCTATAGCCCATATCGTACGGCATTCTATAGCGCGCCGTTTTTCATAATTTTTAAAGATTTGAAAAAAATTACGAAATGACAAAAACGAAAGGTTATAGCCCATGTTTTTTGAAATTTTGAAAAAAAAAGTTAGCCTCGTTTCTCATCATTTTGGACCATGGGCTATAGCCCATATCGTACGGCATACTATAGCGCGCCGTTTTTCATCATTTTTGAAGATTTGAAAAAATGACGAAATGACAAAAACGAAAGGTTATAGCCCATGTTTTTTGAAATTTTGAAAAAAAAAGTTAGCCTAGTTTCTCATCATTTTGGACCATGGGCTATAGCCCATATCGTACGGCATACTATAGCGCGCCGTTTTTCATCATTTTTGAAGATTTGAAAAAAATGACAAAATGACAAAAACGAAAGGTTATAGCCCATGTTTTTTGAAATTTTGAAAAAAAAAGTTAGCCTCGTTTCTCATCATTTTGGACCATGGGCTATAGCCCATATCGTACGGCATACTATAGCGCGCCGTTTTTCATCATTTTTGAAGATTTGAAAAAAATGACGAAATGACAAAAACGAAAGGTTATAGCCCATGTTTTTTGAAAATTTGAAAAAAAAAGTTAGCCTCGTTTCTCATCATTTTGGACCATGGGCTATAGCCCATATCGTACGGCATACTATAGCGCGCCGTTTTTCACCATTTTTGAAGATTTGAAAAAAATGACGAAATGACAAAAACGAAAGGTTATAGCCCATGTTTTTTGAAATTTTGAAAAAAAAAGTTAGCCTCGTTTCTCATCATTTTGGACCATGGGCTATAGCCCATATCGTACGGCATACTATAGCGCGCCGTTTTTCATCATTTTTGAAGATTTGAAAAAATGACAAAATGACAAAAACGAAAGGTTATAGCCCATGTTTTTTGAAATTTTGAAAAAAAAAGTTAGCCTCGTTTCTCATCATTTTGGACCATGGGCTATGGCCCATATCGTACGGCATTCTATAGCGCGCCGTTTTTCATCATTTTTAAAGATTTGAAAAAAATGACGAAATGACAAAAACGAAAGGTTATAGCCCATGTTTTTTTAAATTAAAAAAAAAAAAGTTAGCCTCGTTTCTCATCATTTTGGACCATGGGCTATAGCCCATATCGTACGGCATACTATAGCGCGCCGTTTTTCATCATTTTTGAAGATTTGAAAAAAATGACAAAATGACAAAAACGAAAGGTTATAGCCCATGTTTTTTGAAATTTTGAAAAAAAAAGTTAGCCTCGTTTCTCATCATTTTGGACCATGGGCTATAGCCCATATCGTACGGCATACTATAGCGCGCCGTTTTTCATCATTTTTGAAGATTTGAAAAAATGACGAAATGACAAAAACGAAAGGTTATAGCCCATGTTTTTTGAAATTTTGAAAAAAAAAGTTAGCCTCGTTTCTCATCATTTTGGACCATGGGCTATAGCCCATATCGTACGGCATACTATAGCGCGCCGTTTTTCATCATTTTTGAAGATTTGAAAAAAATGACGAAATGACAAAAACGAAAGGTTATAGCCCATGTTTTTTGAAATTTTGAAAAAAAAAGTTAGCCTCGTTTCTCATCATTTTGGACCATGGGCTATAGCCCATATCGTACGGCATACTATAGCGCGCCGTTTTTCATCATTTTTGAAGATTTGAAAAAAATGACGAAATGACAAAAACGAAAGGTTATAGCCCATGTTTTTTGAAATTTTGAAAAAAAAAGTTAGCCTCGTTTCTCATCATTTTGGACCATGGGCTATAGCCCATATCGTACGGCATACTATAGCGCGCCGTTTTTCATCATTTTTGAAGATTTGAAAAAAATGACGAAATGACAAAAACGAAAGGTTATAGCCCATGTTTTTTGAAATTTTGAAAAAAAAAGTTAGCCTCGTTTCTCATCATTTTGGACCATGGGCTATAGCCCATATCGTACGGCATACTATAGCGCGCCGTTTTTCATCATTTTTGAAGATTTGAAAAAAATGACAAAATGACAAAAACGAAAGGTTATAGCCCATGTTTTTTGAAATTTTGAAAAAAAAAGTTAGCCTCGTTTCTCATCATTTTGGACCATGGGCTATAGCCCATATCGTACGGCATACTATAGCGCGCCGTTTTTCATCATTTTTGAAGATTTGAAAAAATGACGAAATGACAAAAACGAAAGGTTATAGCCCATGTTTTTTGAAATTTTGAAAAAAAAAGTTAGCCTCGTTTCTCATCATTTTGGACCATGGGCTATAGCCCATATCGTACGGCATACTATAGCGCGCCGTTTTTCATCATTTTTGAAGATTTGAAAAAAATGACGAAATGACAAAAACGAAAGGTTATAGCCCATGTTTTTTGAAATTTTGAAAAAAAAAGTTAGCCTCGTTTCTCATCATTTTGGACCATGGGCTATAGCCCATATCGTACGGCATACTATAGCGCGCCGTTTTTCATCATTTTTGAAGATTTGAAAAAAATGACGAAATGACAAAAACGAAAGGTTATAGCCCATGTTTTTTGAAATTTTGAAAAAAAAAGTTAGCCTCGTTTCTCATCATTTTGGACCATGGGCTATAGCCCATATCGTACGGCATACTATAGCGCGCCGTTTTTCATCATTTTTGAAGATTTGAAAAAAATGACGAAATGACAAAAACGAAAGGTTATAGCCCATGTTTTTTGAAATTTTGAAAAAAAAGTTAGCCTCGTTTCTCATCATTTTGGACCATGGGCTATAGCCCATATCGTACGGCATACTATAGCGCGCCGTTTTTCATCATTTTTGAAGATTTGAAAAAATGACAAAATGACAAAAACGAAAGGTTATAGCCCATGTTTTTTGAAATTTTGAAAAAAAAAGTTAGCCTCGTTTCTCATCATTTTGGACCATGGGCTATAGCCCATATCGTACGGCATTCTATAGCGCGCCGTTTTTCATCATTTTTAAAGATTTGAAAAAAATGACGAAATGACAAAAACGAAAGGTTATAGCCCATGTTTTTTGAAATTTTGAAAAAAAAAGTTAGCCTCGTTTCTCATCATTTTGGACCATGGGCTATAGCCCATATCGTACGGCATACTATAGCGCGCCGTTTTTCATCATTTTTGAAGATTTGAAAAAAATGACGAAATGACAAAAACGAAAGGTTATAGCCCATGTTTTTTGAAATTTTGAAAAAAAAAGTTAGCCTCGTTTCTCATCATTTTGGACCATGGGCTATAGCCCATATCGTACGGCATACTATAGCGCGCCGTTTTTCATCATTTTTGAAGATTTGAAAAAAATGACGAAAAGACAAAAACGAAAGGTTATAGCCCATGTTTTTTGAAATTTTGAAAAAAAAAGTTAGCCTCGTTTCTCATCATTTTGGACCATGGGCTATAGCCCATATCGTACGGCATACTATAGCGCGCCGTTTTTCATCATTTTTGAAGATTTGAAAAAATGACAAAATGACAAAAACGAAAGGTTATAGCCCATGTTTTTTGAAATTTTGAAAAAAAAAGTTAGCCTCGTTTCTCATCATTTTGGACCATGGGCTATAGCCCATATCGTACGGCATTCTATAGCGCGCCGTTTTCATCATTTTTAAAGATTTGAAAAAAATGACGAAATGACAAAAACGAAATGTTTTTTGAAATTTTGAAAAAAAAAGTTAGCCTCGTTTCTCATCATTTTGGACCATGGGCTATAGCCCATATCGTACGGCATACTATAGCGCGCCGTTTTTCATCATTTTTGAAGATTTGAAAAAAAAGACGAAATGACAAAAACGAAAGGTTATAGCCCATGTTTTTTGAAATTTTGAAAAAAAAAGTTAGCCTCGTTTCTCATCATTTTGGACCATGGGCTATAGCCCATATCGTACGGCATACTATAGCGCGCCGTTTTTCATCATTTTTGAAGATTTGAAAAAAATGACAAAATGACAAAAACGAAAGGTTATAGCCCATGTTTTTTGAAATTTTGAAAAAAAAAGTTAGCCTCGTTTCTCATCATTTTGGACCATGGGCTATAGCCCATATCGTACGGCATACTATAGCGCGCCGTTTTTCATCATTTTTGAAGATTTGAAAAAAATGACGAAATGACAAAAACGAAAGGTTATAGCCCATGTTTTTTGAAATTTTGAAAAAAAAAGTTAGCCTCGTTTCTCATCATTTTGGACCATGGGCTATAGCCCATATCGTACGGCATACTATAGCGCGCCGTTTTTCATCATTTTTGAAGATTTGAAAAAAATGACAAAATGACAAAAACGAAAGGTTATAGCCCATGTTTTTTGAAATTTTGAAAAAAAAAGTTAGCCTCGTTTCTCATCATTTTGGACCATGGGCTATAGCCCATATCGTACGGCATACTATAGCGCGCCGTTTTTCATCATTTTTGAAGATTTGAAAAAAATGACGAAATGACAAAAACGAAAGGTTATAGCCCATGTTTTTTGAAATTTTGAAAAAAAAAGTTAGCCTCGTTTCTCATCATTTTGGACCATGGGCTATAGCCCATATCGTACGGCATACTATAGCGCGCCGTTTTTCATCATTTTTGAAGATTTGAAAAAAATGACGAAATGACAAAAACGAAAGGTTATAGCCCATGTTTTTTGAAATTTTGAAAAAAAAAGTTAGCCTCGTTTCTCATCATTTTGGACCATGGGCTATAGCCCATATCGTACGGCATACAATAGCGCGCCGTTTTTCATCATTTTTGAAGATTTGAAAAAAATGACGAAATGACAAAAACGAAAGGTTATATCCCATGTTTTTTGAAATTTTGAAAAAAAAAAGTTAGCCTCGTTTCTCATCATTTTGGACCATGGGCTATAGCCCATATCGTACGGCATACTATAGCGCGCCGTTTTTCATCATTTTTGAAGATTTGAAAAAAATGACAAAATGACAAAAACGAAAGGTTATAGCCCATGTTTTTTGAAATTTTGAAAAAAAAAGTTAGCTTCGTTTCTCATCATTTTGGACCATGGGCTATAGCCCATATCGTACGGCATTCTATAGCGCGCCGTTTTTCATCATTTTTAAAGATTTGAAAAAAATGACGAAATGACAAAAACGAAAGGTTATAGCCCATGTTTTTTGAAATTTTGAAAAAAAAAGTTAGCCTCGTTTCTCATCATTTTGGACCATGGGCTATAGCCCATATCGTACGGCATACTATAGCGCGCCGTTTTCATCATTTTTGAAGATTTGAAAAAAAAGACGAAATGACAAAAACGAAAGGTTATAGCCCATGTTTTTTGAAATTTTGAAAAAAAAAGTTAGCCTCGTTTCTCATCATTTTGGACCATGGGCTATAGCCCATATCGTACGGCATACTATAGCGCGCCGTTTTCATCATTTTTGAAGATTTGAAAAAAAAGACGAAATGACAAAAACGAAAGGTTATAGCCCATGTTTTTTGAAATTTTGAAAAAAAAAGTTAGCCTCGTTTCTCATCATTTTGGACCATGGGCTATAGCCCATATCGTACAGCATACTATAGCGCGCCGTTTTTCATCATTTTTGAAGATTTGAAAAAAATGACAAAATGACAAAAACGAAAGGTTATAGCCCATGTTTTTTGAAATTTTGAAAAAAAAAGTTAGCCTCGTTTCTCATCATTTTGGACCATGGGCTATAGCCCATATCGTACGGCATACTATAGCGCGCCGTTTTTCATCATTTTTGAAGATTTGAAAAAAATGACGAAATGACAAAAACGAAAGGTTATAGCCCATGTTTTTTGAAATTTTGAAAAAAATAGTTAGCCTCGTTTCTCATCATTTTGGACCATGGGCTATAGCCCATATCGTACGGCATACTATAGCGCGCCGTTTTTCATCATTTTTGAATATTTGAAAAAATGACAAAATGACAAAAACGAAAGGTTATAGCCCATGTTTTTTGAAATTTTGAAAAAAAAAGTTAGCCTCGTTTCTCATCATTTTGGACCATGGGCTATAGCCCATATCGTACGGCATTCTATAGCGCGCCGTTTTCATCATTTTTAAAGATTTGAAAAAAATTACGAAATGACAAAAACGAAATGTTTTTTGAAATTTTGAAAAAAAAAGTTAGCCTCGTTTCTCATCATTTTGGACCATGGGCTATAGCCCATATCGTACGGCATACTATAGCGCGCCGTTTTTCATCATTTTTGAAGATTTGAAAAAAAAGACGAAATGACAAAAACGAAAGGTTATAGCCCATGTTTTTTGAAATTTTGAAAAAAAAAGTTAGCCTCGTTTCTCATCATTTTGGACCATGGGCTATAGCCCATATCGTACGGCATACTATAGCGCGCCGTTTTTCATCATTTTTGAAGATTTGAAAAAAATGACAAAATGACAAAAACGAAAGGTTATAGCCCATGTTTTTTGAAATTTTGAAAAAAAAAGTTAGCCTCGTTTCTCATCATTTTGGACCATGGGCTATAGCCCATATCGTACGGCATACTATAGCGCGCCGTTTTTCATCATTTTTGAAGATTTGAAAAAAATGACGAAATGACAAAAACGAAAGGTTATAGCCCATGTTTTTTGAAATTTTGAAAAAAAAAGTTAGCCTCGTTTCTCATCATTTTGGACCATGGGCTATAGCCCATATCGTACGGCATACTATAGCGCGCCGTTTTTCATCATTTTTGAAGATTTGAAAAAAATGACAAAATGACAAAAACGAAAGGTTATAGCCCATGTTTTTTGAAATTTTGAAAAAAAAAGTTAGCCTCGTTTCTCATCATTTTGGACCATGGGCTATAGCCCATATCGTACGGCATACTATAGCGCGCCGTTTTTCATCATTTTTGAAGATTTGAAAAAAATGACGAAATGACAAAAACGAAAGGTTATAGCCCATGTTTTTTGAAATTTTGAAAAAAAAAGTTAGCCTCGTTTCTCATCATTTTGGACCATGGGCTATAGCCCATATCGTACGGCATACTATAGCGCGCCGTTTTTCATCATTTTTGAAGATTTGAAAAAAATGACGAAATGACAAAAACGAAAGGTTATAGCCCATGTTTTTTGAAATTTTGAAAAAAAAAGTTAGCCTCGTTTCTCATCATTTTGGACCATGGGCTATAGCCCATATCGTACGGCATACAATAGCGCGCCGTTTTTCATCATTTTTGAAGATTTGAAAAAAATGACGAAATGACAAAAACGAAAGGTTATATCCCATGTTTTTTGAAATTTTGAAAAAAAAAGTTAGCCTCGTTTCTCATCATTTTGGACCATGGGCTATAGCCCATATCGTACAGCATACTATAGCGCGCCGTTTTTCATCATTTTTGAAGATTTGAAAACAATGACAAAATGACAAAAACGAAAGGTTATAGCCCATGTTTTTTGAAATTTTGAAAAAAAAAGTTAGCCTCGTTTCTCATCATTTTGGACCATGGGCTATAGCCCATATCGTACGGCATACTATAGCGCGCCGTTTTTCATCATTTTTGAAGATTTGAAAAAAATGACGAAATGACAAAAACGAAAGGTTATAGCCCATGTTTTTTGAAATTTTGAAAAAAATAGTTAGCCTCGTTTCTCATCATTTTGGACCATGGGCTATAGCCCATATCGTACGGCATACTATAGCGCGCCGTTTTTCATCATTTTTGAATATTTGAAAAAATGACAAAATGACAAAAACGAAAGGTTATAGCCCATGTTTTTTGAAATTTTGAAAAAAAAAGTTAGCCTCGTTTCTCATCATTTTGGACCATGGGCTATAGCCCATATCGTACGGCATTCTATAGCGCGCCGTTTTCATCATTTTTAAAGATTTGAAAAAAATTACGAAATGACAAAAACGAAATGTTTTTTGAAATTTTGAAAAAAAAAGTTAGCCTCGTTTCTCATCATTTTGGACCATGGGCTATAGCCCATATCGTACGGCATACTATAGCGTGCCGTTTTTCATCATTTTTGAAGATTTGAAAAAAAAGACGAAATGACAAAAACGAAAGGTTATAGCCCATGTTTTTTGAAATTTTGAAAAAAAAAGTTAGCCTCGTTTCTCATCATTTTGGACCATGGGCTATAGCCCATATCGTACGGCATACTATAGCGCGCCGTTTTTCATCATTTTTGAAGATTTGAAAAAAATGACAAAATGACAAAAACGAAAGGTTATAGCCCATGTTTTTTGAAATTTTGAAAAAAAAAGTTAGCCTCGTTTCTCATCATTTTGGACCATGGGCTATAGCCCATATCGTACGGCATACTATAGCGCGCCGTTTTTCATCATTTTTGAAGATTTGAAAAAAATGACGAAATGACAAAAACGAAAGGTTATAGCCCATGTTTTTTGAAATTTTGAAAAAAAAAGTTAGCCTCGTTTCTCATCATTTTGGACCATGGGCTATAGCCCATATCGTACGGCATACTATAGCGCGCCGTTTTTCATCATTTTTGAAGATTTGAAAAAAATGACAAAATGACAAAAACGAAAGGTTATAGCCCATGTTTTTTGAAATTTTGAAAAAAAAAGTTAGCCTCGTTTCTCATCATTTTGGACCATGGGCTATAGCCCATATCGTACGGCATACTATAGCGCGCCGTTTTTCATCATTTTTGAAGATTTGAAAAAAATGACGAAATGACAAAAACGAAAGGTTATAGCCCATGTTTTTTGAAATTTTGAAAAAAAAAGTTAGCCTCGTTTCTCATCATTTTGGACCATGGGCTATAGCCCATATCGTACGGCATACTATAGCGCGCCGTTTTTCATCATTTTTGAAGATTTGAAAAAAATGACGAAATGACAAAAACGAAAGGTTATAGCCCATGTTTTTTGAAATTTTGAAAAAAAAAGTTAGCCTCGTTTCTCATCATTTTGGACCATGGGCTATAGCCCATATCGTACGGCATACAATAGCGCGCCGTTTTTCATCATTTTTGAAGATTTGAAAAAAATGACGAAATGACAAAAACGAAAGGTTATATCCCATGTTTTTTGAAATTTTGAAAAAAAAAGTTAGCCTCGTTTCTCATCATTTTGGACCATGGGCTATAGCCCATATCGTACGGCATACTATAGCGCGCCGTTTTTCATCATTTTTGAAGATTTGAAAAAAATGACAAAATGACAAAAACGAAAGGTTATAGCCCATGTTTTTTGAAATTTTGAAAAAAAAAGTTAGCTTCGTTTCTCATCATTTTGGACCATGGGCTATAGCCCATATCGTACGGCATTCTATAGCGCGCCGTTTTTCATCATTTTTAAAGATTTGAAAAAAATGACGAAATGACAAAAACGAAAGGTTATAGCCCATGTTTTTTGAAATTTTGAAAAAAAAAGTTAGCCTCGTTTCTCATCATTTTGGACCATGGGCTATAGCCCATATCGTACGGCATACTATAGCGCGCCGTTTTCATCATTTTTGAAGATTTGAAAAAAAAGACGAAATGACAAAAACGAAAGGTTATA
Source organism: Protomyctophum bolini (assembly GCF_963924005.1). NCBI lineage: Eukaryota > Metazoa > Chordata > Actinopteri > Myctophiformes > Myctophidae > Protomyctophum > Protomyctophum bolini. The sequence goes on along the minus strand of NW_027665970.1, from coordinate 41,354 downwards.
GCCCATGTTTTTTGAAATTTTGAAAAAAAAAGTTAGCCTCGTTTCTCATCATTTTGGACCATGGGCTATAGCCCATATCGTACGGCATTCTATAGCGCGCCGTTTTACATCATTTTTAAAGATTTGAAAAAAATTACGAAATGACAAAAACGAAATGTTATAGCCCATGTTTTTTGAAATTTTGAAAAAAAAAGTTAGCCTCGTTTCTCATCATTTTGGACCATGGGCTATAGCCCATATCGTACGGCATACTATAGCGCGCCGTTTTCCATCATTTTTGAAGATTTGAAAAAAAGGACGAAATGACAAAAACGAAAGGTTATAGCCCATGTTTTTTGAAATTTTGAAAAAAAAAGTTAGTCTCGTTTCTCATCATTTTGGACCATGGGCTATAGCCCATATCGTACGGCATACTATAGCGCGCCGTTTTTCATCATTTTTGAAGATTTGAAAAAAATGACAAAATGACAAAAACGAAAGGTTATAGCCCATGTTTTTTGAAATTTTGAAAAAAAAAGTTAGCCTCGTTTCTCATCATTTTGGACCATGGGCTATAGCCCATATCGTACGGCATACTACAGCGCGCCGTTTTTCATCATTATTTTACAGATTTGAAAAAAATGACGAAATGACAAAAACGAAAGGTTATAGCCCATGTTTTTTGAAATTTTGAAAAAAAAAGTTAGCCTCGTTTCTCATCATTTTGGACCATGGGCTATAGCCCATATCGTACGGCATACAATAGCGCGCCGTTTTTCATCATTTTTGAAGATTTGAAAAAAATGACGAAATGACAAAAACGAAAGGTTATATCCCATGTTTTTTGAAATTTTGAAAAAAAAAGTTAGCCTCGTTTCTCATCATTTTGGACCATGGGCTATAGCCCATATCGTACGGCATACTATAGCGCGCCGTTTTTCATCATTTTTGAAGATTTGAAAAAAATGACAAAATGACAAAAACGAAAGGTTATAGCCCATGTTTTTTGAAATTTTGAAAAAAAAAGTTAGCTTCGTTTCTCATCATTTTGGACCATGGGCTATAGCCCATATCGTACGGCATTCTATAGCGCGCCGTTTTTCATCATTTTTAAAGATTTGAAAAAAATGACGAAATGACAAAAACGAAAGGTTATAGCCCATGTTTTTTGAAATTTTGAAAAAAAAAGTTAGCCTCGTTTCTCATCATTTTGGACCATGGGCTATAGCCCATATCGTACGGCATACTATAGCGCGCCGTTTTCATCATTTTTGAAGATTTGAAAAAAAAGACGAAATGACAAAAACGAAAGGTTATAGCCCATGTTTTTTGAAATTTTGAAAAAAAAAGTTAGCCTCGTTTCTCATCATTTTGGACCATGGGCTATAGCCCATATCGTACGGCATACTATAGCGCGCCGTTTTCATCATTTTTGAAGATTTGAAAAAAAAGACGAAATGACAAAAACGAAAGGTTATAGCCCATGTTTTTTGAAATTTTGAAAAAAAAAGTTAGCCTCGTTTCTCATCATTTTGGACCATGGGCTATAGCCCATATCGTACGGCATACTATAGCGCGCCGTTTTTCATCATTTTTGAAGATTTGAAAAAAATGACAAAATGACAAAAACGAAAGGTTATAGCCCATGTTTTTTGAAATTTTGAAAAAAAAAGTTAGCCTCGTTTCTCATCATTTTGGACCATGGGCTATAGCCCATATCGTACGGCATACTATAGCGCGCCGTTTTTCATCATTTTTGAAGATTTGAAAAAAATGACGAAATGACAAAAACGAAAGGTTATATCCCATGTTTTTTGAAATTTTGAAAAAAAAAGTTAGCCTCGTTTCTCATCATTTTGGACCATGGGCTATAGCCCATATCGTACGGCATACTATAGCGCGCCGTTTTTCATCATTTTTGAAGATTTGAAAAAAATGACAAAATGACAAAAACGAAAGGTTATAGCCCATGTTTTTTGAAATTTTGAAAAAAAAAGTTAGCTTCGTTTCTCATCATTTTGGACCATGGGCTATAGCCCATATCGTACGGCATTCTATAGCGCGCCGTTTTTCATCATTTTTAAAGATTTGAAAAAAATGACGAAATGACAAAAACGAAAGGTTATAGCCCATGTTTTTTGAAATTTTGAAAAAAAAAGTTAGCCTCGTTTCTCATCATTTTGGACCATGGGCTATAGCCCATATCGTACGGCATACTATAGCGCGCCGTTTTCATCATTTTTGAAGATTTGAAAAAAAAGACGAAATGACAAAAACGAAAGGTTATAGCCCATGTTTTTTGAAATTTTGAAAAAAAAAGTTAGCCTCGTTTCTCATCATTTTGGACCATGGGCTATAGCCCATATCGTACGGCATTCTATAGCGCGCCGTTTTACATCATTTTTAAAGATTTGAAAAAAATTACGAAATGACAAAAACGAAATGTTATAGCCCATGTTTTTTGAAATTTTGAAAAAAAAAGTTAGCCTCGTTTCTCATCATTTTGGACCATGGGCTATAGCCCATATCGTACGGCATACTATAGCGCGCCGTTTTCCATCATTTTTGAAGATTTGAAAAAAAGGACGAAATGACAAAAACGAAAGGTTATAGCCCATGTTTTTTGAAATTTTGAAAAAAAAAGTTAGTCTCGTTTCTCATCATTTTGGACCATGGGCTATAGCCCATATCGTACGGCATACTATAGCGCGCCGTTTTTCATCATTTTTGAAGATTTGAAAAAAATGACAAAATGACAAAAACGAAAGGTTATAGCCCATGTTTTTTGAAATTTTGAAAAAAAAAGTTAGCCTCGTTTCTCATCATTTTGGACCATGGGCTATAGCCCATATCGTACGGCATACTACAGCGCGCCGTTTTTCATCATTATTTTACAGATTTGAAAAAAATGACGAAATGACAAAAACGAAAGGTTATAGCCCATGTTTTTTGAAATTTTGAAAAAAAAAGTTAGCCTCGTTTCTCATCATTTTGGACCATGGGCTATAGCCCATATCGTACGGCATACAATAGCGCGCCGTTTTTCATCATTTTTGAAGATTTGAAAAAAATGACGAAATGACAAAAACGAAAGGTTATATCCCATGTTTTTTGAAATTTTGAAAAAAAAAGTTAGCCTCGTTTCTCATCATTTTGGACCATGGGCTATAGCCCATATCGTACGGCATACTATAGCGCGCCGTTTTTCATCATTTTTGAAGATTTGAAAAAAATGACAAAATGACAAAAACGAAAGGTTATAGCCCATGTTTTTTGAAATTTTGAAAAAAAAAGTTAGCTTCGTTTCTCATCATTTTGGACCATGGGCTATAGCCCATATCGTACGGCATTCTATAGCGCGCCGTTTTTCATCATTTTTAAAGATTTGAAAAAAATGACGAAATGACAAAAACGAAAGGTTATAGCCCATGTTTTTTGAAATTTTGAAAAAAAAAGTTAGCCTCGTTTCTCATCATTTTGGACCATGGGCTATAGCCCATATCGTACGGCATACTATAGCGCGCCGTTTTCATCATTTTTGAAGATTTGAAAAAAAAGACGAAATGACAAAAACGAAAGGTTATAGCCCATGTTTTTTGAAATTTTGAAAAAAAAAGTTAGCCTCGTTTCTCATCATTTTGGACCATGGGCTATAGCCCATATCGTACGGCATACTATAGCGCGCCGTTTTCATCATTTTTGAAGATTTGAAAAAAAAGACGAAATGACAAAAACGAAAGGTTATAGCCCATGTTTTTTGAAATTTTGAAAAAAAAAGTTAGCCTCGTTTCTCATCATTTTGGACCATGGGCTATAGCCCATATCGTACGGCATACTATAGCGCGCCGTTTTTCATCATTTTTGAAGATTTGAAAAAAATGACAAAATGACAAAAACGAAAGGTTATAGCCCATGTTTTTTGAAATTTTGAAAAAAAAAGTTAGCCTCGTTTCTCATCATTTTGGACCATGGGCTATAGCCCATATCGTACGGCATACTATAGCGCGCCGTTTTTCATCATTTTTGAAGATTTGAAAAAAATGACGAAATGACAAAAACGAAAGGTTATATCCCATGTTTTTTGAAATTTTGAAAAAAAAAGTTAGCCTCGTTTCTCATCATTTTGGACCATGGGCTATAGCCCATATCGTACGGCATACTATAGCGCGCCGTTTTTCATCATTTTTGAAGATTTGAAAAAAATGACAAAATGACAAAAACGAAAGGTTATAGCCCATGTTTTTTGAAATTTTGAAAAAAAAAGTTAGCTTCGTTTCTCATCATTTTGGACCATGGGCTATAGCCCATATCGTACGGCATTCTATAGCGCGCCGTTTTTCATCATTTTTAAAGATTTGAAAAAAATGACGAAATGACAAAAACGAAAGGTTATAGCCCATGTTTTTTGAAATTTTGAAAAAAAAAGTTAGCCTCGTTTCTCATCATTTTGGACCATGGGCTATAGCCCATATCGTACGGCATACTATAGCGCGCCGTTTTCATCATTTTTGAAGATTTGAAAAAAAAGACGAAATGACAAAAACGAAAGGTTATAGCCCATGTTTTTTGAAATTTTGAAAAAAAAAGTTAGCCTCGTTTCTCATCATTTTGGACCATGGGCTATAGCCCATATCGTACGGCATACTATAGCGCGCCGTTTTCATCATTTTTGAAGATTTGAAAAAAAAGACGAAATGACAAAAACGAAAGGTTATAGCCCATGTTTTTTGAAATTTTGAAAAAAAAAGTTAGCCTCGTTTCTCATCATTTTGGACCATGGGCTATAGCCCATATCGTACGGCATACTATAGCGCGCCGTTTTTCATCATTTTTGAAGATTTGAAAAAAATGACAAAATGACAAAAACGAAAGGTTATAGCCCATGTTTTTTGAAATTTTGAAAAAAAAAGTTAGCCTCGTTTCTCATCATTTTGGACCATGGGCTATAGCCCATATCGTACGGCATACTATAGCGCGCCGTTTTTCATCATTTTTGAAGATTTGAAAAAAATGACAAAATGACAAAAACGAAAGGTTATAGCCCATGTTTTTTGAAATTTTGAAAAAAAAAGTTAGCCTCGTTTCTCATCATTTTGGACCATGGGCTATAGCCCATATCGTACGGCATACTATAGCGCGCCGTTTTTCATCATTTTTGAAGATTTGAAAAAAATGACGAAATGACAAAAACGAAAGGTTATAGCCCATGTTTTTTGAAATTTTGAAAAAAAAAGTTAGCCTCGTTTCTCATCATTTTGGACCATGGGCTATAGCCCATATCGTACGGCATACAATAGCGCGCCGTTTTTCATCATTTTTGAAGATTTGAAAAAAATGACGAAATGACAAAAACGAAAGGTTATATCCCATGTTTTTTGAAATTTTGAAAAAAAAAGTTAGCCTCGTTTCTCATCATTTTGGACCATGGGCTATAGCCCATATCGTACGGCATACTATAGCGCGCCGTTTTTCATCATTTTTGAAGATTTGAAAAAAATGACAAAATGACAAAAACGAAAGGTTATAGCCCATGTTTTTTGAAATTTTGAAAAAAAAAGTTAGCTTCGTTTCTCATCATTTTGGACCATGGGCTATAGCCCATATCGTACGGCATTCTATAGCGCGCCGTTTTTCATCATTTTTAAAGATTTGAAAAAAATGACGAAATGACAAAAACGAAAGGTTATAGCTCATGTTTTTTGAAATTTTGAAAAAAAAAGTTAGCCTCGTTTCTCATCATTTTGGACCATGGGCTATAGCCCATATCGTACGGCATACTATAGCGCGCCGTTTTCATCATTTTTGAAGATTTGAAAAAAAAGACGAAATGACAAAAACGAAAGGTTATAGCCCATGTTTTTTGAAATTTTGAAAAAAAAAGTTAGCCTCGTTTCTCATCATTTTGGACCATGGGCTATAGCCCATATCGTACGGCATTCTATAGCGCGCCGTTTTACATCATTTTTAAAGATTTGAAAAAAATTACGAAATGACAAAAACGAAATGTTATAGCCCATGTTTTTTGAAATTTTGAAAAAAAAAGTTAGCCTCGTTTCTCATCATTTTGGACCATGGGCTATAGCCCATATCGCACGGCATACTATAGCGCGCCGTTTTCCATCATTTTTGAAGATTTGAAAAAAAGGACGAAATGACAAAAACGAAAGGTTATAGCCCATGTTTTTTGAAATTTTGAAAAAAAAAGTTAGTCTCGTTTCTCATCATTTTGGACCATGGGCTATAGCCCATATCGTACGGCATACTATAGCGCGCCGTTTTTCATCATTTTTGAAGATTTGAAAAAAATGACAAAATGACAAAAACGAAAGGTTATAGCCCATGTTTTTTGAAATTTTGAAAAAAAAAGTTAGCCTCGTTTCTCATCATTTTGGACCATGGGCTATAGCCCATATCGTACGGCATACTATAGCGCGCCGTTTTTCATCATTTTTGAAGATTTGAAAAAAATGACGAAATGACAAAAACGAAAGGTTATAGCCCATGTTTTTTGAAATTTTGAAAAAAATAGTTAGCCTCGTTTCTCATCATTTTGGACCATGGGCTATAGCCCATATCGTACGGCATACTATAGCGCGCCGTTTTTCATCATTTTTGAATATTTGAAAAAATGACAAAATGACAAAAACGAAAGGTTATAGCCCATGTTTTTTGAAATTTTGAAAAAAAAAGTTAGCCTCGTTTCTCATCATTTTGGACCATGGGCTATAGCCCATATCGTACGGCATTCTATAGCGCGCCGTTTTCATCATTTTTAAAGATTTGAAAAAAATTACGAAATGACAAAAACGAAATGTTTTTTGAAATTTTGAAAAAAAAAGTTAGCCTCGTTTCTCATCATTTTGGACCATGGGCTATAGCCCATATCGTACGGCATACTATAGCGCGCCGTTTTTCATCATTTTTGAAGATTTGAAAAAAAAGACGAAATGACAAAAACGAAAGGTTATAGCCCATGTTTTTTGAAATTTTGAAAAAAAAAGTTAGCCTCGTTTCTCATCATTTTGGACCATGGGCTATAGCCCATATCGTACGGCATACTATAGCGCGCCGTTTTTCATCATTTTTGAAGATTTGAAAAAAATGACAAAATGACAAAAACGAAAGGTTATAGCCCATGTTTTTTGAAATTTTGAAAAAAAAAGTTAGCCTCGTTTCTCATCATTTTGGACCATGGGCTATAGCCCATATCGTACGGCATACTATAGCGCGCCGTTTTTCATCATTTTTGAAGATTTGAAAAAAATGACGAAATGACAAAAACGAAAGGTTATAGCCCATGTTTTTTGAAATTTTGAAAAAAAAAGTTAGCCTCGTTTCTCATCATTTTGGACCATGGGCTATAGCCCATATCGTACGGCATACTATAGCGCGCCGTTTTTCATCATTTTTGAAGATTTGAAAAAAATGACAAAATGACAAAAACGAAAGGTTATAGCCCATGTTTTTTGAAATTTTGAAAAAAAAAGTTAGCCTCGTTTCTCATCATTTTGGACCATGGGCTATAGCCCATATCGTACGGCATACTATAGCGCGCCGTTTTTCATCATTTTTGAAGATTTGAAAAAAATGACGAAATGACAAAAACGAAAGGTTATAGCCCATGTTTTTTGAAATTTTGAAAAAAAAAGTTAGCCTCGTTTCTCATCATTTTGGACCATGGGCTATAGCCCATATCGTACGGCATACTATAGCGCGCCGTTTTTCATCATTTTTGAAGATTTGAAAAAAATGACGAAATGACAAAAACGAAAGGTTATAGCCCATGTTTTTTGAAATTTTGAAAAAAAAAGTTAGCCTCGTTTCTCATCATTTTGGACCATGGGCTATAGCCCATATCGTACGGCATACAATAGCGCGCCGTTTTTCATCATTTTTGAAGATTTGAAAAAAATGACGAAATGACAAAAACGAAAGGTTATATCCCATGTTTTTTGAAATTTTGAAAAAAAAAGTTAGCCTCGTTTCTCATCATTTTGGACCATGGGCTATAGCCCATATCGTACGGCATACTATAGCGCGCCGTTTTTCATCATTTTTGAAGATTTGAAAAAAATGACAAAATGACAAAAACGAAAGGTTATAGCCCATGTTTTTTGAAATTTTGAAAAAAAAAGTTAGCTTCGTTTCTCATCATTTTGGACCATGGGCTATAGCCCATATCGTACGGCATTCTATAGCGCGCCGTTTTTCATCATTTTTAAAGATTTGAAAAAAATGACGAAATGACAAAAACGAAAGGTTATAGCCCATGTTTTTTGAAATTTTGAAAAAAAAAGTTAGCCTCGTTTCTCATCATTTTGGACCATGGGCTATAGCCCATATCGTACGGCATACTATAGCGCGCCGTTTTCATCATTTTTGAAGATTTGAAAAAAAAGACGAAATGACAAAAACGAAAGGTTATAGCCCATGTTTTTTGAAATTTTGAAAAAAAAAGTTAGCCTCGTTTCTCATCATTTTGGACCATGGGCTATAGCCCATATCGTACGGCATTCTATAGCGCGCCGTTTTACATCATTTTTAAAGATTTGAAAAAAATTACGAAATGACAAAAACGAAATGTTATAGCCCATGTTTTTTGAAATTTTGAAAAAAAAAGTTAGCCTCGTTTCTCATCATTTTGGACCATGGGCTATAGCCCATATCGTACGGCATACTATAGCGCGCCGTTTTCCATCATTTTTGAAGATTTGAAAAAAAGGACGAAATGACAAAAACGAAAGGTTATAGCCCATGTTTTTTGAAATTTTGAAAAAAAAAGTTAGTCTCGTTTCTCATCATTTTGGACCATGGGCTATAGCCCATATCGTACGGCATACTATAGCGCGCCGTTTTTCATCATTTTTGAAGATTTGAAAAAAATGACAAAATGACAAAAACGAAAGGTTATAGCCCATGTTTTTTGAAATTTTGAAAAAAAAAGTTAGCCTCGTTTCTCATCATTTTGGACCATGGGCTATAGCCCATATCGTACGGCATACTACAGCGCGCCGTTTTTCATCATTTTTGAAGATTTGAAAAAAATGACGAAATGACAAAAACGAAAGGTTATAGCCCATGTTTTTTGAAATTTTGAAAAAAAAAGTTAGCCTCGTTTCTCATCATTTTGGACCATGGGCTATAGCCCATATCGTACGGCATACAATAGCGCGCCGTTTTTCATCATTTTTGAAGATTTGAAAAAAATGACGAAATGACAAAAACGAAAGGTTATATCCCATGTTTTTTGAAATTTTGAAAAAAAAAGTTAGCCTCGTTTCTCATCATTTTGGACCATGGGCTATAGCCCATATCGTACGGCATACTATAGCGCGCCGTTTTTCATCATTTTTGAAGATTTGAAAAAAATGACAAAATGACAAAAACGAAAGGTTATAGCCCATGTTTTTTGAAATTTTGAAAAAAAAAGTTAGCTTCGTTTCTCATCATTTTGGACCATGGGCTATAGCCCATATCGTACGGCATTCTATAGCGCGCCGTTTTTCATCATTTTTAAAGATTTGAAAAAAATGACGAAATGACAAAAACGAAAGGTTATAGCCCATGTTTTTTGAAATTTTGAAAAAAAAAGTTAGCCTCGTTTCTCATCATTTTGGACCATGGGCTATAGCCCATATCGTACTGCATACTATAGCGCGCCGTTTTCATCATTTTTGAAGATTTGAAAAAAAAGACGAAATGACAAAAACGAAAGGTTATAGCCCATGTTTTTTGAAATTTTGAAAAAAAAAGTTAGCCTCGTTTCTCATCATTTTGGACCATGGGCTATAGCCCATATCGTACGGCATACTATAGCGCGCCGTTTTCATCATTTTTGAAGATTTGAAAAAAAAGACGAAATGACAAAAACGAAAGGTTATAGCCCATGTTTTTTGAAATTTTGAAAAAAAAAGTTAGCCTCGTTTCTCATCATTTTGGACCATGGGCTATAGCCCATATCGTACGGCATACTATAGCGCGCCGTTTTTCATCATTTTTGAAGATTTGAAAAAAATGACAAAATGACAAAAACGAAAGGTTATAGCCCATGTTTTTTGAAATTTTGAAAAAAAAAGTTAGCCTCGTTTCTCATCATTTTGGACCATGGGCTATAGCCCATATCGTACGGCATACTATAGCGCGCCGTTTTTCATCATTTTTGAAGATTTGAAAAAAATGACAAAATGACAAAAACGAAAGGTTATAGCCCATGTTTTTTGAAATTTTGAAAAAAAAAGTTAGCCTCGTTTCTCATCATTTTGGACCATGGGCTATAGCCCATATCGTACGGCATACTATAGCGCGCCGTTTTTCATCATTTTTGAAGATTTGAAAAAAATGACGAAATGACAAAAACGAAAGGTTATAGCCCATGTTTTTTTAAGTTAGCCTCGTTTCTCATCATTTTGGACCATGGGCTATAGCCCATATCGTACGGCATACTATAGCGCGCCGTTTTTCATCATTTTTGAAGATTTGAAAAAAATGACAAAATGACAAAAACGAAAGGTTATAGCCCATGTTTTTTGAAATTTTGAAAAAAAAAGTTAGCCTCGTTTCTCATCATTTTGGACCATGGGCTATAGCCCATATCGTACGGCATACTATAGCGCGCCGTATTTCATCATTTTTGAAGATTTGAAAAAAATGACGAAATGACAAAAACGAAAGGTTATAGCCCATGTTTTTTTAAATTTTGAAAAAAAAAGTTAGCCTCGTTTCTCATCATTTTGGACCATGGGCTATAGCCCATATCGTACGGCATACTATAGCGCGCCGTTTTTCATCATTTTTGAAGATTTGAAAAAAATGACGAAATGACAAAAATGAAAGGTTATAGCCCATGTTTTTTGAAATTTTGAAAAAAAATGTTAGCCTCGTTTCTCATCATTTTGGACCATGGGCTATAGCCCATATCGTACGGCATACTATAGCGCGCCGTTTTTCATCATTTTTGAAGATTTGAAAAAAATGACGAAATGACAAAAACGAAAGGTTATAGCCCATGTTTTTTGAAATTTTGAAAAAAAAAGTTAGCCTCGTTTCTCATCATTTTGGACCATGGGCTATAGCCCATATCGTACGGCATACTATAGCGCGCCGTTTTTCATCATTTTTGAAGATTTGAAAAAAATGACAAAATGACAAAAACGAAAGGTTATAGCCCATGTTTTTTGAAATTTTGAAAAAAAAAGTTAGCCTCGTTTCTCATCATTTTGGACCATGGGCTATAGCCCATATCGTACGGCATACTATAGCGCGCCGTTTTTCATCATTTTTGAAGATTTGAAAAAAATGACGAAATGACAAAAACGAAAGGTTATAGCCCATGTTTTTTGAAATTTTGAAAAAAAAAGTTAGCCTCGTTTCTCATCATTTTGGACCATGGGCTATAGCCCATATCGTACGGCATACTATAGCGCGCCGTTTTTCATCATTTTTGAAGATTTGAAAAAAATGACAAAATGACAAAAACGAAAGGTTATAGCCCATGTTTTTTGAAATTTTGAAAAAAAAAGTTAGCCTCGTTTCTCATCATTTTGGACCATGGGCTATAGCCCATATCGTACGGCATACTATAGCGCGCCGTTTTTCATCATTTTTGAAGATTTGAAAAAAATGACGAAATGACAAAAACGAAAGGTTATAGCCCATGTTTTTTGAAATTTTGAAAAAAAAAGTTAGCCTCGTTTCTCATCATTTTGGACCATGGGCTATAGCCCATATCGTACGGCATACTATAGCGCGCCGTTTTTCATCATTTTTGAAGATTTGAAAAAAATGACGAAATGACAAAAATGAAAGGTTATAGCCCATGTTTTTTGAAATTTTGAAAAAAAAAGTTAGCCTCGTTTCTCATCATTTTGGACCATGGGCTATAGCCCATATCGTACGGCATACTATAGCGCGCCGTTTTTCATCATTTTTGAAGATTTGAAAAAAATGACGAAATGACAAAAACGAAAGGTTATAGCCCATGTTTTTTGAAATTTTGAAAAAAAAAGTTAGCCTCGTTTCTCATCATTTTGGACCATGGGCTATAGCCCATATCGTACGGCATACTATAGCGCGCCGTTTTTCATCATTTTTGAAGATTTGAAAAAAATGACAAAATGACAAAAACGAAAGGTTATAGCCCATGTTTTTTGAAATTTTGAAAAAAAAAGTTAGCCTCGTTTCTCATCATTTTGGACCATGGGCTATAGCCCATATCGTACGGCATTCTATAGCGCGCCGTTTTTCATCATTTTTAAAGATTTGAAAAAAATGACGAAATGACAAAAACGAAAGGTTATAGCCCACGTTTTTTGAAATTTTGAAAAAAAAAGTTAGCCTCGTTTCTCATCATTTTGGACCATGGGCTATAGCCCATATCGTACGGCATACTACAGCGCGCCGTTTTTCATCATTTTTGAAGATTTGAAAAAAATGACGAAATGACAAAAACGAAAGGTTATAGCCCATGTTTTTTGAAATTTTGAAAAAAAAAGTTAGCCTCGTTTCTCATCATTTTGGACCATGGGCTATAGCCCATATCGTACGGCATACTATAGCGCGCCGTTTTTCATCATTTTTGAAGATTTGAAAAAAATGACAAAAACGAAAGGTTATAGCCCATGTTTTTTGAAATTTTGAAAAAAAAAGTTAGCCTCGTTTCTCATCATTTTGGACCATGGGCTATAGCCCATATCGTACGGCATTCTATAGCGCGCCGTTTTTCATCATTTTTAAAGATTTGAAAAAAATTACGAAATGACAAAAACGAAAGGTTATAGCCCATGTTTTTTGAAATTTTGAAAAAAAAAGTTAGCCTCGTTTCTCATCATTTTGGACCATGGGCTATAGCCCATATCGTACGGCATACTATAGCGCGCCGTTTTTCATCATTTTTGAAGATTTGAAAAAAATGACAAAATGACAAAAACGAAAGGTTATAGCCCATGTTTTTTGAAATTTTGAAAAAAAAAGTTAGCCTCGTTTCTCATCATTTTGGACCATGGGCTATAGCCCATATCGTACGGCATACTATAGCGCGCCGTTTTTCATCATTTTTGAAGATTTGAAAAAAATGACGAAATGACAAAAACGAAAGGTTATAGCCCATGTTTTTTGAAATTTTGAAAAAAAAAGTTAGCCTCGTTTCTCATCATTTTGGACCATGGGCTATAGCCCATATCGTACGGCATACTATAGCGCGCCGTTTTTCATCATTTTTGAAGATTTGAAAAAAATGACAAAATGACAAAAACGAAAGGTTATAGCCCATGTTTTTTGAAATTTTGAAAAAAAAAGTTAGCCTCGTTTCTCATCATTTTGGACCATGGGCTATAGCCCATATCGTACGGCAAACTATAGCGCGCCGTTTTTCATCATTTTTGAAGATTTGAAAAAAATGACGAAATGACAAAAACGAAAGGTTATAGCCCATGTTTTTTGAAATTTTGAAAAAAAAAGTTAGCCTCGTTTCTCATCATTTTGGACCATGGGCTATAGCCCATATCGTACGGCATACTATAGCGCGCCGTTTTTCATCATTTTTGAAGATTTGAAAAAAATGACGAAATGACAAAAACGAAAGGTTATAGCCCATGTTTTTTGAAATTTTGAAAAAAAAAGTTAGCCTCGTTTCTCATCATTTTGGACCATGGGCTATAGCCCATATCGTACGGCATACTATAGCGCGCCGTTTTTCATCATTTTTGAAGATTTGAAAAAAATGACGAAATGACAAAAACGAAAGGTTATAGCCCATGTTTTTTGAAATTTTGAAAAAAAAAGTTAGCCTCGTTTCTCATCATTTTGGACCATGGGCTATAGCCCATATCGTACGGCATACTATAGCGCGCCGTTTTTCATCATTTTTGAAGATTTGAAAAAAATGACAAAATGACAAAAACGAAAGGTTATAGCCCATGTTTTTTGAAATTTTGAAAAAAAAAGTTAGCCTCGTTTCTCATCATTTTGGACCATGGGCTATAGCCCATATCGTACGGCATTCTATAGCGCGCCGTTTTTCATCATTTTTAAAGATTTGAAAAAAATGACGAAATGACAAAAACGAAAGGTTATAGCCCACGTTTTTTGAAATTTTGAAAAAAAAAGTTAGCCTCGTTTCTCATCATTTTGGACCATGGGCTATAGCCCATATCGTACGGCATACTACAGCGCGCCGTTTTTCATCATTTTTGAAGATTTGAAAAAAATTACGAAATGACAAAAACGAAAGGTTATAGCCCATGTTTTTTGAATTTTTGAAAAAAAAAGTTAGCCTCGTTTCTCATCATTTTGGACCATGGGCTATAGCCCATATCGTACGGCATACTATAGCGCGCCGTTTTTCATCATTTTTGAAGATTTGAAAAAAAGACGAAATGACAAAAACGAAAGGTTATAGCCCATGTTTTTTGAAATTTTGAAAAAAAAAGTTAGCCTCGTTTCTCATCATTTTGGACCATGGGCTATAGCCCATATCGTACGGCAAACTATAGCGCGCCGTTTTTCATCATTTTTGAAGATTTGAAAAAAATGACGAAATGACAAAAACGAAAGGTTATAGCCCATGTTTTTTGAAATTTTGAAAAAAAAAGTTAGCCTCGTTTCTCATCATTTTGGACCATGGGCTATAGCCCATATCGTACGGCATACTATAGCGCGCCGTTTTTCATCATTTTTGAAGATTTGAAAAAAATGACGAAATGACAAAAACGAAAGGTTATAGCCCATGTTTTTTGAAATTTTGAAAAAAAAAGTTAGCCTCGTTTCTCATCATTTTGGACCATGGGCTATAGCCCATATCGTACGGCATACTATAGCGCGCCGTTTTTCATCATTTTTGAAGATTTGAAAAAAATGACGAAATGACAAAAACGAAAGGTTATAGCCCATGTTTTTTGAAATTTTGAAAAAAAAAGTTAGCCTCGTTTCTCATCATTTTGGACCATGGGCTATAGCCCATATCGTACGGCATACTATAGCGCGCCGTTTTTCATCATTTTTGAAGATTTGAAAAAAATGACAAAATGACAAAAACGAAAGGTTATAGCCCATGTTTTTTGAAATTTTGAAAAAAAAAGTTAGCCTCGTTTCTCATCATTTTGGACCATGGGCTATAGCCCATATCGTACGGCATTCTATAGCGCGCCGTTTTTCATCATTTTTAAAGATTTGAAAAAAATGACGAAATGACAAAAACGAAAGGTTATAGCCCACGTTTTTTGAAATTTTGAAAAAAAAAGTTAGCCTCGTTTCTCATCATTTTGGACCATGGGCTATAGCCCATATCGTACGGCATACTACAGCGCGCCGTTTTTCATCATTTTTGAAGATTTGAAAAAAATGACGAAATGACAAAAACGAAAGGTTATAGCCCATGTTTTTTGAAATTTTGAAAAAAAAAGTTAGCCTCGTTTCTCATCATTTTGGACCATGGGCTATAGCCCATATCGTACGGCATACTATAGCGCGCCGTTTTTCATCATTTTTGAAGATTTGAAAAAAATGACAAAAACGAAAGGTTATAGCCCATGTTTTTTGAAATTTTGAAAAAAAAAGTTAGCCTCGTTTCTCATCATTTTGGACCATGGGCTATAGCCCATATCGTACGGCATTCTATAGCGCGCCGTTTTTCATCATTTTTAAAGATTTGAAAAAAATTACGAAATGACAAAAACGAAAGGTTATAGCCCATGTTTTTTGAAATTTTGAAAAAAAAAGTTAGCCTCGTTTCTCATCATTTTGGACCATGGGCTATAGCCCATATCGTACGGCATACTATAGCGCGCCGTTTTTCACCATTTTTGAAGATTTGAAAAAATGACGAAATGACAAAAACGAAAGGTTATAGCCCATGTTTTTTGAAATTTTGAAAAAAAAAGTTAGCCTCGTTTCTCATCATTTTGGACCATGGGCTATAGCCCATATCGTACGGCATACTATAGCGCGCCGTTTTTCATCATTTTTGAAGATTTGAAAAAAATGACAAAATGACAAAAACGAAAGGTTATAGCCCATGTTTTTTGAAATTTTGAAAAAAAAAGTTAGCCTCGTTTCTCATCATTTTGGACCATGGGCTATAGCCCATATCGTACGGCATACTACAGCGCGCCGTTTTCATCATTTTTGAAGATTTGAAAAAAATGACAAAATGACAAAAACGAAAGGTTATAGCCCATGTTTTTTGAAATTTTGAAAAAAAAAAGTTAGCCTCGTTTCTCATCATTTTGGACCATGGGCTATAGCCCATATCGTACGGCATTCTATAGCGCGCCGTTTTTCATCATTTTTAAAGATTTGAAAAAAATTACGAAATGACAAAAACGAAAGGTTATAGCCCATGTTTTTTGAAATTTTGAAAAAAAAAGTTAGCCTCGTTTCTCATCATTTTGGACCATGGGCTATAGCCCATATCGTACGGCATTCTATAGCGCGCCGTTTTTCATCATTTTTAAAGATTTGAAAAAAATTACGAAATGACAAAAATGAAAGGTTATAGCCCATGTTTTTTGAAATTTTGAAAAAAAAAGTTAGCCTCGTTTCTCATCATTTTGGACCATGGGCTATAGCCCATATCGTACGGCATACTATAGCGCGCCGTTTTTCATCATTTTTGAAGATTTGAAAAAAATGACAAAATGACAAAAACGAAAGGTTATAGCCCATGTTTTTTGAAATTTTGAAAAAAAAAGTTAGCCTCGTTTCTCATCATTTTGGACCATGGGCTATAGCCCATATCGTACGGCATACTATAGCGCGCCGTTTTTCATCATTTTTGAAGATTTGAAAAAAATGACGAAATGACAAAAACGAAAGGTTATAGCCCATGTTTTTTGAAATTTTGAAAAAAAAAGTTAGCCTCGTTTCTCATCATTTTGGACCATGGGCTATAGCCCATATCGTACGGCATACTATAGCGCGCCGTTTTTCATCATTTTTGAAGATTTGAAAAAATGACGAAATGACAAAAACGAAAGGTTATAGCCCATGTTTTTTGAAATTTTGAAAAAAAAAGTTAGCCTCGTTTCTCATCATTTTGGACCATGGGCTATAGCCCATATCGTACGGCATACTATAGCGCGCCGTTTTTCATCATTTTTGAAGATTTGAAAAAAATGACAAAATGACAAAAACGAAAGGTTATAGCCCATGTTTTTTGAAATTTTGAAAAAAAAAGTTAGCCTCGTTTCTCATCATTTTGGACCATGGGCTATAGCCCATATCGTACGGCATACTATAGCGCGCCGTTTTTCATCATTTTTGAAGATTTGAAAAAAATGACAAAATGACAAAAACGAAAGGTTATAGCCCATGTTTTTTGAAATTTTGAAAAAAAAAGTTAGCCTCGTTTCTCATCATTTTGGACCATGGGCTAGAGCCCATATCGTACGGCATTCTATAACGCGCAGTTTTTCATCATTTTTAAAGATTTGAAAAAAATTACGAAATGACAAAAACGAAAGGTTATAGCCCATGTTTTTTGAAATTTTGAAAAAAAAAGTTAGCCTCGTTTCTCATCATTTTGGACCATGGGCTATAGCCCATATCGTACGGCATACTATAGCGCGCCGTTTTTCATCATTTTTGAAGATTTGAAAAAAATGACGAAATGACAAAAACGAAAGGTTATAGCCCATGTTTTTTGAAATTTTGAAAAAAAAAGTTAGCCTCGTTTCTCATCATTTTGGACCATGGGCTATAGCCCATATCGTACGGCATACTATAGCGCGCCGTTTTTCATCATTTTTGAAGATTTGAAAAAAATGACGAAATGACAAAAACGAAAGGTTATAGCCCATGTTTTTTGAAATTTTGAAAAAAAAAGTTAGCCTCGTTTCTCATCATTTTGGACCATGGGCTATAGCCCATATCGTACGGCATTCTATAGCGCGCCGTTTTTCATCATTTTTGAAGATTTGAAAAAAATGACGAAATGACAAAAACGAAAGGTTATAGCCCATGTTTTTTGAAATTTTGAAAAAAAAAGTTAGCCTCGTTTCTCATCATTTTGGACCATGGGCTATAGCCCATATCGTACGGCATTCTATAGCGCGCCGTTTTTCATCATTTTTAAAGATTTGAAAAAATGACGAAATGACAAAAACGAAAGGTTATAGCCCATGTTTTTTGAAATTTTGAAAAAAAAAGTTAGCCTCGTTTCTCATCATTTTGGACTATGGGCTATAGCCCATATCGTACGGCATACTATAGCGCGCCGTTTTTCATCATTTTTGAAGATTTGAAAAAAAGACGAAATGACAAAAACGAAAGGTTATAGCCCATGTTTTTTGAAATTTTGAAAAAAAAAGTTAGCCTCGTTTCTCATCATTTTGGACCATGGGCTATAGCCCATATCGTACGGCATACTATAGCGCGCCGTTTTTCATCATTTTTGAAGATTTGAAAAAAATGACGAAATGACAAAAACGAAAGGTTATAGCCCATGTTTTTTGAAATTTTGAAAAAAAAAGTTAGCCTCGTTTCTCATCATTTTGGACCATGGGCTATAGCCCATATCGTACGGCATTCTATAGCGCGCCGTTTTTTATCATTTTTAAAGATTTGTAAAAAAAATACGAAATGACAAAAACGAAAGGTTATAGCCCATGTTTTTTGAAATTTTGAAAAAAAAAGTTAGCCTCGTTTCTCATCATTTTGGACCATGGGCTATAGCCCATATCGTACTGCATACTATAGCGCGCCGTTTTTCATCATTTTTGAAGATTTGAAAAAAATGACGAAATGACAAAAACGAAAGGTTATAGCCCATGTTTTTTGAAATTTTGAAAAAAAAAGTTAGCCTCGTTTCTCATCATTTTGGACCATGGGCTATAGCCCATATCGTACGGCATACTATAGCGCGCCGTTTTTCATCATTTTTGAAGATTTGAAAAAAATGACAAAATGACAAAAACGAAAGGTTATAGCCCATGTTTTTTGAAATTTTGAAAAAAAAAAGTTAGCCTCGTTTCTCATCATTTTGGACCATGGGCTATAGCCCATATCGTAAGGCATTCTATAGCGCGCCGTTTTTCATCATTTTTAAAGATTTGAAAAAAATTACGAAATGACAAAAACGAAAGGTTATAGCCCATGTTTTTTGAAATTTTGAAAAAAAAAGTTAGCCTCGTTTCTCATCATTTTGGACCATGGGCTATAGCCCATATCGTACGGCATTCTATAGCGCGCCGTTTTTCATCATTTTTAAAGATTTGAAAAAAATTACGAAATGACAAAAATGAAAGGTTATAGCCCATGTTTTTTGAAATTTTGAAAAAAAAAGTTAGCCTCGTTTCTCATCATTTTGGACCATGGGCTATAGCCCATATCGTACGGCATACTATAGCGCGCCGTTTTTCATCATTTTTGAAGATTTGAAAAAAATGACGAAATGACAAAAACGAAAGGTTATAGCCCATGTTTTTTGAAATTTTGAAAAAAAAAGTTAGCCTCGTTTCTCATCATTTTGGACCATGGGCTATAGCCCATATCGTACGGCATACTATAGCGCGCCGTTTTTCATCATTTTTGAAGATTTGAAAAAATGACGAAATGACAAAAACGAAAGGTTATAGCCCATGTTTTTTGAAATTTTGAAAAAAAAAGTTAGCCTCGTTTCTCATCATTTTGGACCATGGGCTATAGCCCATATCGTACGGCATACTATAGCGCGCCGTTTTTCATCATTTTTGAAGATTTGAAAAAAATGACAAAATGACAAAAACGAAAGGTTATAGCCCATGTTTTTTGAAATTTTGAAAAAAAAAGTTAGCCTCGTTTCTCATCATTTTGGACCATGGGCTATAGCCCATATCGTACGGCATACTATAGCGCGCCGTTTTTCATCATTTTTGAAGATTTGAAAAAAATGACGAAATGACAAAAACGAAAGGTTATAGCCCATGTTTTTTGAAATTTTGAAAAAAAAAGTTAGCCTCGTTTCTCATCATTTTGGACCATGGGCTATAGCCCATATCGTACGGCATTCTATAGCGCGCCGTTTTTCATCATTTTTAAAGATTTGAAAAAAATGACGAAATGACAAAAACGAAAGGTTATAGCCCATGTTTTTTGAAATTTTGAAAAAAGAAGTTAGCCTCGTTTCTCATCATTTTGGACCATGGGCTATAGCCCATATCGTACGGCATACTATAGCGCGCCGTTTTTCATCATTTTTGAAGATTTGAAAAAAAGACGAAATGACAAAAACGAAAGGTTATAGCCCATGTTTTTTGAAATTTTGAAAAAAAAAGTTAGCCTCGTTTCTCATCATTTTGGACCATGGGCTATAGCCCATATCGTACGGCATACTATAGCGCGCCGTTTTTCATCATTTTTGAAGATTTGAAAAAAATGACAAAATGACAAAAACGAAAGGTTATAGCCCATGTTTTTTGAAATTTTGAAAAAAAAAGTTAGCCTCGTTTCTCATCATTTTGGACCATGGGCTAGAGCCCATATCGTACGGCATTCTATAACGCGCCGTTTTTCATCATTTTTAAAGATTTGAAAAAAATTACGAAATGACAAAAACGAAAGGTTATAGCCCATGTTTTTTGAAATTTTGAAAAAAAAAGTTAGCCTCGTTTCTCATCATTTTGGACCATGGGCTATAGCCCATATCGTACGGCATACTATAGCGCGCCGTTTTTCATCATTTTTGAAGATTTGAAAAAAATGACGAAATGACAAAAACGAAAGGTTATAGCCCATGTTTTTTGAAATTTTGAAAAAAAAAGTTAGCCTCGTTTCTCATCATTTTGGACCATGGGCTATAGCCCATATCGTACGGCATACTATAGCGCGCCGTTTTTCATCATTTTTGAAGATTTGAAAAAAATGACGAAATGACAAAAACGAAAGGTTATAGCCCATGTTTTTTGAAATTTTGAAAAAAAAAGTTAGCCTCGTTTCTCATCATTTTGGACCATGGGCTATAGCCCATATCGTACGGCATACTATAGCGCGCCGTTTTTCATCATTTTTGAAGATTTGAAAAAAATGACGAAATGACAAAAACGAAAGGTTATAGCCCATGTTTTTTGAAATTTTGAAAAAAAAAAGTTAGCCTCGTTTCTCATCGTTTTGGACCATGGGCTATAGCCCATATCGTACGGCATACTATAGCGCGCCGTTTTTCATCATTTTTGAAGATTTGAAAAAATGACAAAATGACAAAAACGAAAGGTTATAGCCCATGTTTTTTGAAATTTTGAAAAAAAAAGTTAGCCTCGTTTCTCATCATTTTGGACCATGGGCTATAGCCCATATCGTACGGCATTCTATAGCGCGCCGTTTTTCATCATTTTTAAAGATTTGAAAAAAATGACGAAATGACAAAAACGAAAGGTTATAGCCCATGTTTTTTGAAATTTTGAAAAAAAAAGTTAGCCTCGTTTCTCATCATTTTGGACTATGGGCTATAGCCCATATCGTACGGCATACTATAGCGCGCCGTTTTTCATCATTTTTGAAGATTTGAAAAAAAGACGAAATGACAAAAACGAAAGGTTATAGCCCATGTTTTTTGAAATTTTGAAAAAAAAAGTTAGCCTCGTTTCTCATCATTTTGGACCATGGGCTATAGCCCATATCGTACGGCATACTATAGCGCGCCGTTTTTCATCATTTTTGAAGATTTGAAAAAAATGACGAAATGACAAAAACGAAAGGTTATAGCCCATGTTTTTTGAAATTTTGAAAAAAAAAGTTAGCCTCGTTTCTCATCATTTTGGACCATGGGCTATAGCCCATATCGTACGGCATTCTATAGCGCGCCGTTTTTTATCATTTTTAAAGATTTGAAAAAAAATACGAAATGACAAAAACGAAAGGTTATAGCCCATGTTTTTTGAAATTTTGAAAAAAAAAGTTAGCCTCGTTTCTCATCATTTTGGACCATGGGCTATAGCCCATATCGTACTGCATACTATAGCGCGCCGTTTTTCATCATTTTTGAAGATTTGAAAAAAATGACGAAATGACAAAAACGAAAGGTTATAGCCCATGTTTTTTGAAATTTTGAAAAAAAAAGTTAGCCTCGTTTCTCATCATTTTGGACCATGGGCTATAGCCCATATCGTACGGCATACTATAGCGCGCCGTTTTCATCATTTTTGAAGATTTGAAAAAAATGACAAAATGACAAAAACGAAAGGTTATAGCCCATGTTTTTTGAAATTTTGAAAAAAAAAAGTTAGCCTCGTTTCTCATCATTTTGGACCATGGGCTATAGCCCATATCGTACGGCATTCTATAGCGCGCCGTTTTTCATCATTTTTAAAGATTTGAAAAAAATTACGAAATGACAAAAACGAAAGGTTATAGCCCATGTTTTTTGAAATTTTGAAAAAAAAAGTTAGCCTCGTTTCTCATCATTTTGGACCATGGGCTATAGCCCATATCGTACGGCATTCTATAGCGCGCCGTTTTTCATCATTTTTAAAGATTTGAAAAAAATTACGAAATGACAAAAATGAAAGGTTATAGCCCATGTTTTTTGAAATTTTGAAAAAAAAAGTTAGCCTCGTTTCTCATCATTTTGGACCATGGGCTATAGCCCATATCGTACGGCATACTATAGCGCGCCGTTTTTCATCATTTTTGAAGATTTGAAAAAAATGACGAAATGACAAAAACGAAAGGTTATAGCCCATGTTTTTTGAAATTTTGAAAAAAAAAGTTAGCCTCGTTTCTCATCATTTTGGACCATGGGCTATAGCCCATATCGTACGGCATACTATAGCGCGCCGTTTTTCATCATTTTTGAAGATTTGAAAAAATGACGAAATGACAAAAACGAAAGGTTATAGCCCATGTTTTTTGAAATTTTGAAAAAAAAAGTTAGCCTCGTTTCTCATCATTTTGGACCATGGGCTATAGCCCATATCGTACGGCATACTATAGCGCGCCGTTTTTCATCATTTTTGAAGATTTGAAAAAAATGACAAAATGACAAAAACGAAAGGTTATAGCCCATGTTTTTTGAAATTTTGAAAAAAAAAGTTAGCCTCGTTTCTCATCATTTTGGACCATGGGCTATAGCCCATATCGTACGGCATACTATAGCGCGCCGTTTTTCATCATTTTTGAAGATTTGAAAAAAATGACAAAATGACAAAAACGAAAGGTTATAGCCCATGTTTTTTGAAATTTTGAAAAAAAAAGTTAGCCTCGTTTCTCATCATTTTGGACCATGGGCTATAGCCCATATTGTACGGCATACTATAGCGCGCCGTTTTTCATCATTTTTGAAGATTTGAAAAAAATGACGAAATGACAAAAACGAAAGGTTATAGCCCATGTTTTTTGAAATTTTGAAAAAAAAAGTTAGCCTCGTTTCTCATCATTTTGGACCATGGGCTATAGCCCATATCGTACGGCATTCTATAGCGCGCCGTTTTTCATCATTTTTAAAGATTTGAAAAAAATGACGAAATGACAAAAACGAAAGGTTATAGCCCATGTTTTTTGAAATTTTGAAAAAAGAAGTTAGCCTCGTTTCTCATCATTTTGGACCATGGGCTATAGCCCATATCGTACGGCATACTATAGCGCGCCGTTTTTCATCATTTTTGAAGATTTGAAAAAAAGACGAAATGACAAAAACGAAAGGTTATAGCCCATGTTTTTTGAAATTTTGAAAAAAAAAGTTAGCCTCGTTTCTCATCATTTTGGACCATGGGCTATAGCCCATATCGTACGGCATACTATAGCGCGCCGTTTTTCATCATTTTTGAAGATTTGAAAAAAATGACGAAATGACAAAAACGAAAGGTTATAGCCCATGTTTTTTGAAATTTTGAAAAAAAAAGTTAGCCTCGTTTCTCATCATTTTGGACCATGGGCTATAGCCCATATCGTACGGCATACTATAGCGCGCCGTTTTTCATCATTTTTGAAGATTTGAAAAAAATGACGAAATGACAAAAACGAAAGGTTATAGCCCATGTTTTTTGAAATTTTGAAAAAAAAAGTTAGCCTCGTTTCTCATCATTTTGGACCATGGGCTATAGCCCATATCGTACGGCATACTATAGCGCGCCGTTTTTCATCATTTTTGAAGATTTGAAAAAAATGACGAAATGACAAAAACGAAAGGTTATAGCCCATGTTTTTTGAAATTTTGAAAAAAAAAGTTAGCCTCGTTTCTCATCATTTTGGACCATGGGCTATAGCCCATATCGTACGGCATACTATAGCGCGCCGTTTTTCATCATTTTTGAAGATTTGAAAAAAATGACGAAATGACAAAAACGAAAGGTTATAGCCCATGTTTTTTGAAATTTTGAAAAAAAAAGTTAGCCTCGTTTCTCATCATTTTGGACCATGGGCTATAGCCCATATCGTACGGCATACTATAGCGCGCCGTTTTTCATCATTTTTGAAGATTTGAAAAAATGACAAAATGACAAAAACGAAAGGTTATAGCCCATGTTTTTTGAAATTTTGAAAAAAAAAGTTAGCCTCGTTTCTCATCATTTTGGACCATGGGCTATAGCCCATATCGTACGGCATTCTATAGCGCGCCGTTTTTCATCATTTTTAAAGATTTGAAAAAAATGACGAAATGACAAAAACGAAAGGTTATAGCCCATGTTTTTTGAATTTTTGAAAAAAAAAGTTAGCCTCGTTTCTCATCATTTTGGACCATGGGCTATAGCCCATATCGTACGGCATACTATAGCGCGCCGTTTTTCATCATTTTTGAAGATTTGAAAAAAAGACGAAATGACAAAAACGAAAGGTTATAGCCCATGTTTTTTGAAATTTTGAAAAAAAAAGTTAGCCTCGTTTCTCATCATTTTGGACCATGGGCTATAGCCCATATCGTACGGCATACTATAGCGCGCCGTTTTTCATCATTTTTGAAGATTTGAAAAAAATTACAAAATGACAAAAACGAAAGGTTATAGCCCATGTTTTTTGAAATTTTGAAAAAAAAAGTTAGCCTCGTTTCTCATCATTTTGGACCATGGGCTATAGCCCATATCGTACGGCATACTATAGCGCGCCGTTTTTCATCATTTTTGAAGATTTGAAAAAAATGACGAAATGACAAAAACGAAAGGTTATAGCCCATGTTTTTTGAAATTTTGAAAAAAAAAGTTAGCCTCGTTTCTCATCATTTTGGACCATGGGCTATAGCCCATATCGTACGGCATACTATAGCGCGCCGTTTTTCATCATTTTTGAAGATTTGAAAAAAATGACAAAATGACAAAAACGAAAGGTTATAGCCCATGTTTTTTGAATTTTTGAAAAAAAAAGTTAGCCTCGTTTCTCATCATTTTGGACCATGGGCTATAGCCCATATCGTACGGCATACTATAGCGCGCCGTTTTTCATCATTTTTGAAGATTTGAAAAAAAGACGAAATGACAAAAACGAAAGGTTATAGCCCATGTTTTTTGAAATTTTGAAAAAAAAAGTTAGCCTCGTTTCTCATCATTTTGGACCATGGGCTATAGCCCATATCGTACGGCATACTATAGCGCGCCGTTTTTCATCATTTTTGAAGATTTGAAAAAAATTACAAAATGACAAAAACGAAAGGTTATAGCCCATGTTTTTTGAAATTTTGAAAAAAAAAGTTAGCCTCGTTTCTCATCATTTTGGACCATGGGCTATAGCCCATATCGTACGGCATACTATAGCGCGCCGTTTTTCATCATTTTTGAAGATTTGAAAAAAATGACGAAATGACAAAAACGAAAGGTTATAGCCCATGTTTTTTGAAATTTTGAAAAAAAAAGTTAGCCTCGTTTCTCATCATTTTGGACCATGGGCTATAGCCCATATCGTACGGCATACTATAGCGCGCCGTTTTTCATCATTTTTGAAGATTTGAAAAAAATGACAAAATGACAAAAACGAAAGGTTATAGCCCATGTTTTTTGAAATTTTGAAAAAAAAAGTTAGCCTCGTTTCTCATCATTTTGGACCATGGGCTATAGCCCATATCGTACGGCATACTATAGCGCGCCGTTTTTCATCATTTTTGAAGATTTGAAAAAAATGACGAAATGACAAAAACGAAAGGTTATAGCCCATGTTTTTTGAAATTTTGAAAAAAAAAGTTACCCTCGTTTCTCATCATTTTGGACCATGGGCTATAGCCCATATCGTACGGCATACTATAGCGCGCCGTTTTTCATCATTTTTGAAGATTTGAAAAAAATGACGAAATGACAAAAACGAAAGGTTATAGCCCATGTTTTTTGAAATTTTGAAAAAAAAAGTTAGCCTCGTTTCTCATCATTTTGGACCATGGGCTATAGCCCATATCGTACGGCATACTATAGCGCGCCGTTTTTCATCATTTTTGAAGATTTGAAAAAAATGACGAAATGACAAAAACGAAAGGTTATAGCCCATGTTTTTTGAAATTTTGAAAAAAAAAGTTACCCTCGTTTCTCATCATTTTGGACCATGGGCTATAGCCCATATCGTACGGCATACTATAGCGCGCCGTTTTTCATCATTTTTGAAGATTTGAAAAAAATGACGAAATGACAAAAACGAAAGGTTATAGCCCATGTTTTTTGAAATTTTGAAAAAAAAAGTTAGCCTCGTTTCTCATCATTTTGGACCATGGGCTATAGCCCATATCGTACGGCATACTATAGCGCGCCGTTTTTCATCATTTTTGAAGATTTGAAAAAAATGACAAAATGACAAAAACGAAAGGTTATAGCCCATGTTTTTTGAAATTTTGAAAAAAAAAGTTAGCCTCGTTTCTCATCATTTTGGACCATGGGCTATAGCCCATATCGTACGGCATACTATAGCGCGCCGTTTTTCATCATTTTTGAAGATTTGAAAAAAATGACGAAATGACAAAAACGAAAGGTTATAGCCCATGTTTTTTGAAATTTTGAAAAAAAAAGTTAGCCTCGTTTCTCATCATTTTGGACCATGGGCTATAGCCCATATCGTACGGCATACTATAGCGCGCCGTTTTTCATCATTTTTGAAGATTTGAAAAAAATGACAAAATGACAAAAACGAAAGGTTATAGCCCATGTTTTTTGAAATTTTGAAAAAAAAAGTTAGCCTCGTTTCTCATCATTTTGGACCATGGGCTATAGCCCATATCGTACGGCATACTATAGCGCGCCGTTTTTCATCATTTTTGAAGATTTGAAAAAAATGACGAAATGACAAAAACGAAAGGTTATAGCCCATGTTTTTTGAAATTTTGAAAAAAAAAGTTACCCTCGTTTCTCATCATTTTGGACCATGGGCTATAGCCCATATCGTACGGCATACTATAGCGCGCCGTTTTTCATCATTTTTGAAGATTTGAAAAAAATGACGAAATGACAAAAACGAAAGGTTATAGCCCATGTTTTTTGAAATTTTGAAAAAAAAAGTTAGCCTCGTTTCTCATCATTTTGGACCATGGGCTATAGCCCATATCGTACGGCATACTATAGCGCGCCGTTTTTCATCATTTTTGAAGATTTGAAAAAAATGACGAAATGACAAAAACGAAAGGTTATAGCCCATGTTTTTTGAAATTTTGAAAAAAAAAGTTACCCTCGTTTCTCATCATTTTGGACCATGGGCTATAGCCCATATCGTACGGCATACTATAGCGCGCCGTTTTTCATCATTTTTGAAGATTTGAAAAAAATGACGAAATGACAAAAACGAAAGGTTATAGCCCATGTTTTTTGAAATTTTGAAAAAAAAAGTTAGCCTCGTTTCTCATCATTTTGGACCATGGGCTATAGCCCATATCGTACGGCATACTATAGCGCGCCGTTTTTCATCATTTTTGAAGATTTGAAAAAAATGACAAAATGACAAAAACGAAAGGTTATAGCCCATGTTTTTTGAAATTTTGAAAAAAAAAGTTAGCCTCGTTTCTCATCATTTTGGACCATGGGCTATAGCCCATATCGTACGGCATACTATAGCGTGCCGTTTTTCATCATTTTTGAAGATTTGAAAAAAATTACAAAATGACAAAAACGAAAGGTTATAGCCCATGTTTTTTGAAATTTTTCTAACCATTATTTGACACTTTGGTTGTTGAGAAACAGCTCCTAAAACATTATTTTACACTTTTGGTTGTTGAAAAACAGCTTCTAACCATTATTTGACACTTTGGTTGTTGAGAAACAGCTCCTAAAACATTATTTGACACTTTTGGTTGTTGAAAAACAGCTTCTAACCATTATTTGACACTTTGGTTGTTGAGAAACAGCTCCTAAAACATTATTTTACACTTTTGGTTGTTGAGAAACAGCTCCTAAAACATTATTTGACACTTTTGGTTGTTGAAAAACAGCTTCTAACCATTATTTGACACTTTGGTTGTTGAGAAACAGCTCCTAAAACATTATTTTACACTTTTGGTTGTTGAGAAACAGCTCCTAAAACATTATTTGACACTTTTGGTTGTTGAAAAACAGCTTCTAACCATTATTTGACACTTTGGTTGTTGAGAAACAGCTCATAAAACATTATTTTACACTTTTGGTTGTTGAAAAACAGCTTCTAACCATTATTTGACACTTTTGGTTGTTGAAAAACAGCTTCTAACCATTATTTGACACTTTGGTTGTTGAGAAACAGCTCCTAAAACATTATTTTACACTTTTGATTGTTGAAAAACAGCTTCTAACCATTATTTGACACTTTGGTTGTTGAGAAACAGCTCCTAAAACATTATTTTACACTTTTGGTTGTTGATAAACAGCTCCTAAAACATTATTTGACACTTTTGGTTGTTGAAAAACAGCTTCTAACCATTATTTAAAACTTTGGTTGTTGAGAAACAGCTCCTAAAACATTATTTTACACTTTTGGTTGTTGAGAAACAGCTCCTAAAACATTATTTGACACTTTTGGTTGTTGAAAAACAGCTTCTAACCATTATTTGACACTTTGGTTGTTGAGAAACAGCTCCTAAAACATTATTTTACACTTTTGGTTGTTGAGAAACAGCTCCTAAAACATTATTTTACACTTTTGATTGTTGAAAAACAGCTTCTAACCATTATTTGACACTTTGGTTGTTGAGAAACAGCTCCTAAAACATTATTTTACACTTTTGATTGTTGAAAAACAGCTTCTAACCATTATTTGACACTTTGGTTGTTGAGAAACAGCTCCTAAAACATTATTTTACACTTTTGGTTGTTGATAAACAGCTCCTAAAACATTATTTGACACTTTTGGTTGTTGAAAAACAGCTTCTAACCATTATTTAAAACTTTGGTTGTTGAGAAACAGCTCCTAAAACATTATTTTACACTTTTGGTTGTTGAGAAACAGCTCCTAAAACATTATTTTACACTTTTGGTTGTTGAAAAACAGCTTCTAACCATTATTTGACACTTTGGTTGTTGAGAAACAGCTCCTAAAACATTATTTTACACTTTTGGTTGTTGAGAAACAGCTCCTAAAACATTATTTTACACTTTTGATTGTTGAAAAACAGCTTCTAACCATTATTTGACACTTTGGTTGTTGAGAAACAGCTACTAAAACATTATTTTACACTTTTGGTTGTTGAGAAACAGCTCCTAAAACATTATTTGACACTTTTGGTTGTTGAAAAACAGCTTCTAACCATTATTTGACACTTTGGTTGTTGAGAAACAGCTCCTAAAACATTATTTTACACTTTTGGTTATTGAGAAACAGCTCCTAAAACATTATTTGACACTTTTGGTTGTTGAAAAACAGCTTCTAACCATTATTTGACACTTTGGTTGTTGAGAAACAGCTCATAAAACATTATTTTACACTTTTGGTTGTTGAGAAACAGCTCCTAAAACATTATTTGACACTTTTGGTTGTTGAAAAACAGCTTCTAACCATTATTTGACACTTTGGTTGTTGAGAAACAGCTCCTAAAACATTATTTTACACTTTTGGTTGTTGAAAAACAGCTTCTAACCATTATTTGACACTTTGGTTGTTGAGAAACAGCTCCTAAAACATTATTTTACACTTTTGGTTGTTGAAAAACAGCTTCTAACCATTATTTGACACTTTGGTTGTTGAGAAACAGCTCCTAAAACATTATTTTACACTTTTGGTTGTTGAGAAACAGCTCCTAAAACATTATTTGACACTTTTGGTTGTTGAAAAACAGCTTCTAACCATTATTTGACACTTTGGTTGTTGAGAAACAGCTCCTAAAACATTATTTTACACTTTTGGTTGTTGAGAAACAGCTCCTAAAACATTATTTTACACTTTTGATTGTTGAAAAACAGCTTCTAACCATTATTTGACACTTTGGTTGTTGAGAAACAGCTACTAAAACATTATTTTACACTTTTGGTTGTTGAGAAACAGCTCCTAAAACATTATTTGACACTTTTGGTTGTTGAAAAACAGCTTCTAACCATTATTTGACACTTTGGTTGTTGAGAAACAGCTCCTAAAACATTATTTTACACTTTTGGTTATTGAGAAACAGCTCCTAAAACATTATTTGACACTTTTGGTTGTTGAAAAACAGCTTCTAACCATTATTTGACACTTTGGTTGTTGAGAAACAGCTCATAAAACATTATTTTACACTTTTGGTTGTTGAGAAACAGCTCCTAAAACATTATTTGACACTTTTGGTTGTTGAAAAACAGCTTCTAACCATTATTTGACACTTTGGTTGTTGAGAAACAGCTCCTAAAACATTATTTTACACTTTTGGTTGTTGAAAAACAGCTTCTAACCATTATTTGACACTTTGGTTGTTGAGAAACAGCTCCTAAAACATTATTTTACACTTTTGGTTGTTGAAAAACAGCTTCTAACCATTATTTGACACTTTGGTTGTTGAGAAACAGCTCCTAAAACATTATTTTACACTTTTGGTTGTTGAGAAACAGCTCCTAAAACATTATTTGACACTTTTGGTTGTTGAAAAACAGCTTCTAACCATTATTTGACACTTTGGTTGTTGAGAAACAGCTCCTAAAACATTATTTTACACTTTTGGTTGTTGAGAAACAGCTCCTAAAACATTATTTGACACTTTTGGTTGTTGAAAAACAGCTTCTAACCATTATTTGACACTTTGGTTGTTGAGAAACAGCTCCTAAAACATTATTTTACACTTTTGGTTGTTGAAAAACAGCTTCTAACCATTATTTGACACTTTGGTTGTTGAGAAACAGCTCCTAAAACATTATTTTACACTTTTGGTTGTTGAGAAACAGCTCCTAAAACATTATTTTACACTTTTGGTTGTTGAAAAACAGCTTCTAACCATTATTTGACACTTTGGTTGTTGAGAAACAGCTCCTAAAACATTATTTTACACTTTTGGTTGTTGAGAAACAGCTCCTAAAACATTATTTGACACTTTTGGTTGTTGAAAAACAGCTTCTAACCATTATTTGACACTTTGGTTGTTGAGAAACAGCTCCTAAAACATTATTTTACACTTTTGGTTGTTGAGAAACAGCTCCTAAAACATTATTTGACACTTTTGGTTGTTGAAAAACAGCTTCTAACCATTATTTGACACTTTGGTTGTTGAGAAACAGCTCATAAAACATTATTTTACACTTTTGGTTGTTGAAAAACAGCTTCTAACCATTATTTGACACTTTTGGTTGTTGAAAAACAGCTTCTAACCATTATTTGACACTTTGGTTGTTGAGAAACAGCTCCTAAAACATTATTTTACACTTTTGATTGTTGAAAAACAGCTTCTAACCATTATTTGACACTTTGGTTGTTGAGAAACAGCTCCTAAAACATTATTTTACACTTTTGGTTGTTGATAAACAGCTCCTAAAACATTATTTGACACTTTTGGTTGTTGAAAAACAGCTTCTAACCATTATTTAAAACTTTGGTTGTTGAGAAACAGCTCCTAAAACATTATTTTACACTTTTGGTTGTTGAGAAACAGCTCCTAAAACATTATTTGACACTTTTGGTTGTTGAAAAACAGCTTCTAACCATTATTTGACACTTTGGTTGTTGAGAAACAGCTCCTAAAACATTATTTTACACTTTTGGTTGTTGAGAAACAGCTCCTAAAACATTATTTTACACTTTTGATTGTTGAGAAACAGCTTCTAACCATTATTTGACACTTTGGTTGTTGAGAAACAGCTCCTAAAACATTATTTTACACTTTTGGTTGTTGATAAACAGCTCCTAAAACATTATTTGACACTTTTGGTTGTTGAAAAACAGCTTCTAACCATTATTTAAAACTTTGGTTGTTGAGAAACAGCTCCTAAAACATTATTTTACACTTTTGGTTGTTGAGAAACAGCTCCTAAAACATTATTTGACACTTTTGGTTGTTGAAAAACAGCTTCTAACCATTATTTGACACTTTGGTTGTTGAGAAACAGCTCCTAAAACATTATTTTACACTTTTGGTTGTTGAGAAACAGCTCCTAAAACATTATTTTACACTTTTGATTGTTGAAAAACAGCTTCTAACCATTATTTGACACTTTGGTTGTTGAGAAACAGCTACTAAAACATTATTTTACACTTTTGGTTGTTGAGAAACAGCTCCTAAAACATTATTTGACACTTTTGGTTGTTGAAAAACAGCTTCTAACCATTATTTGACACTTTGGTTGTTGAGAAACAGCTCCTAAAACATTATTTTACACTTTTGGTTATTGAGAAACAGCTCCTAAAACATTATTTGACACTTTTGGTTGTTGAAAAACAGCTTCTAACCATTATTTGACACTTTGGTTGTTGAGAAACAGCTCATAAAACATTATTTTACACTTTTGGTTGTTGAGAAACAGCTCCTAAAACATTATTTGACACTTTTGGTTGTTGAAAAACAGCTTCTAACCATTATTTGACACTTTGGTTGTTGAGAAACAGCTCCTAAAACATTATTTTACACTTTTGGTTGTTGAAAAACAGCTTCTAACCATTATTTGACACTTTGGTTGTTGAGAAACAGCTCCTAAAACATTATTTTACACTTTTGGTTGTTGAAAAACAGCTTCTAACCATTATTTGACACTTTGGTTGTTGAGAAACAGCTCCTAAAACATTATTTTACACTTTTGGTTGTTGAGAAACAGCTCCTAAAACATTATTTGACACTTTTGGTTGTTGAAAAACAGCTTCTAACCATTATTTGACACTTTGGTTGTTGAGAAACAGCTCCTAAAACATTATTTTACACTTTTGGTTGTTGAGAAACAGCTCCTAAAACATTATTTGACACTTTTGGTTGTTGAAAAACAGCTTCTAACCATTATTTGACACTTTGGTTGTTGAGAAACAGCTCCTAAAACATTATTTTACACTTTTGGTTGTTGAGAAACAGCTCCTAAAACATTATTTGACACTTTTGGTTGTTGAAAAACAGCTTCTAACCATTATTTGACACTTTGGTTGTTGAGAAACAGCTCATAAAACATTATTTTACACTTTTGGTT
Source organism: Protomyctophum bolini (assembly GCF_963924005.1). Taxonomy (NCBI): domain Eukaryota; kingdom Metazoa; phylum Chordata; class Actinopteri; order Myctophiformes; family Myctophidae; genus Protomyctophum; species Protomyctophum bolini. Next base: position 7,980 of record NW_027665970.1, on the reverse strand, counting down.
GTTGAAAAACAGCTTCTAACCATTATTTGACACTTTTGGTTGTTGAAAAACAGCTTCTAACCATTATTTGACACTTTGGTTGTTGAGAAACAGCTCCTAAAACATTATTTTACACTTTTGATTGTTGAAAAACAGCTTCTAACCATTATTTGACACTTTGGTTGTTGAGAAACAGCTCCTAAAACATTATTTTACACTTTTGGTTGTTGATAAACAGCTCCTAAAACATTATTTGACACTTTTGGTTGTTGAAAAACAGCTTCTAACCATTATTTAAAACTTTGGTTGTTGAGAAACAGCTCCTAAAACATTATTTTACACTTTTGGTTGTTGAGAAACAGCTCCTAAAACATTATTTGACACTTTTGGTTGTTGAAAAACAGCTTCTAACCATTATTTGACACTTTGGTTGTTGAGAAACAGCTCCTAAAACATTATTTTACACTTTTGGTTGTTGAGAAACAGCTCCTAAAACATTATTTTACACTTTTGATTGTTGAAAAACAGCTTCTAACCATTATTTGACACTTTGGTTGTTGAGAAACAGCTACTAAAACATTATTTTACACTTTTGGTTGTTGAGAAACAGCTCCTAAAACATTATTTGACACTTTTGGTTGTTGAAAAACAGCTTCTAACCATTATTTGACACTTTGGTTGTTGAGAAACAGCTCCTAAAACATTATTTTACACTTTTGGTTATTGAGAAACAGCTCCTAAAACATTATTTGACACTTTTGGTTGTTGAAAAACAGCTTCTAACCATTATTTGACACTTTGGTTGTTGAGAAACAGCTCATAAAACATTATTTTACACTTTTGGTTGTTGAGAAACAGCTCCTAAAACATTATTTGACACTTTTGGTTGTTGAAAAACAGCTTCTAACCATTATTTGACACTTTGGTTGTTGAGAAACAGCTCCTAAAACATTATTTTACACTTTTGGTTGTTGAAAAACAGCTTCTAACCATTATTTGACACTTTGGTTGTTGAGAAACAGCTCCTAAAACATTATTTTACACTTTTGGTTGTTGAGAAACAGCTCCTAAAACATTATTTGACACTTTTGGTTGTTGAAAAACAGCTTCTAACCATTATTTGACACTTTGGTTGTTGAGAAACAGCTCCTAAAACATTATTTGACACTTTTGGTTGTTGAGAAACAGCTCCTAAAACATTATTTGACACTTTTGGTAGTTGAAAAACAGCTTCTAACCATTATTTGACACTTTGATTGTTGAGAAACAGCTCCTAAAACATTATTTTACACTTTTGGTTATTGAGAAACAGCTCCTAAAACATTATTTTACACTTTTGGTTGTTGAGAAACAGCTCCTAAAACATTATTTGACACTTTTGGTTGTTGAAAAACAGCTTCTAACCATTATTTGACACTTTGGTTGTTGAGAAACAGCTCATAAAACATTATTTTACACTTTTGGTTGTTGAGAAACAGCTCCTAAAACATTATTTGACACTTTTGGTTGTTGAAAAACAGCTTCTAACCATTATTTGACACTTTGGTTGTTGAGAAACAGCTCCTAAAACATTATTTGACACTTTTGGTTGTTGAGAAACAGCTCCTAAAACATTATTTGACACTTTTGGTTGTTGAAAAACAGCTTCTAACCATTATTTGACACTTTGATTGTTGAGAAACAGCTCCTAAAACATTATTTTAGACTTTTGGTTATTGAGAAACAGCTCCTAAAACATTATTTTACACTTTTGGTTGTTGAGAAACAGCTCCTAAAACATTATTTGACACTTTTGGTTGTTGAAAAACAGCTTCTAACCATTATTTGACACTTTGGTTGTTGAGACACAGCTCCTAAAACATTATTTTACACTTTTGGTTGTTGAGAAACAGCTCCTAAAACATTATTTTACACTTTTGGTTGTTGAAAAACAGCTTCTAAAACATTATTTGACACTTTGGTTGTTGAGAAACAGCTCCTAAAACATTATTTTACACTTTTGGTTGTTGAGAAACAGCTCCTAAAACATTATTTGACACTTTTGGTTGTTGAAAAACTGCTTCTAACCATTATTTGACACTTTGGTTGTTGAGAAACAGCTCCTAAAACATTATTTGACACTTTTGGTTGTTGAAAAACAGCTTCTAACCATTATTTGACACTTTGATTGTTGAGAAACAGCTCCTAAAACATTATTTTACACTTTTGGTTATTGAGAAACAGCTCCTAAAACATTATTTTACACTTTTGGTTGTTGAGAAACAGCTCCTAAAACATTATTTGACACTTTTGGTTGTTGAAAAACAGCTTCTAACCATTATTTGACACTTTGGTTGTTGAGACACAGCTCCTAAAACATTATTTTACACTTTTGGTTGTTGAGAAACAGCTCCTAAAACATTATTTTACACTTTTGGTTGTTGAAAAACAGCTTCTAAAACATTATTTGACACTTTGGTTGTTGAGAAACAGCTCCTAAAACATTATTTTACACTTTTGGTTGTTGAGAAACAGCTCCTAAAACATTATTTGACACTTTTGGTTGTTGAAAAACTGCTTCTAACCATTATTTGACACTTTGGTTGTTGAGAAACAGCTCCTAAAACATTATTTGACACTTTTGGTTGTTGAAAAACAGCTTCTAACCATTATTTGACACTTTGATTGTTGAGAAACAGCTCCTAAAACATTATTTTACACTTTTGGTTATTGAGAAACAGCTCCTAAAACATTATTTTACACTTTTGGTTGTTGAGAAACAGCTCCTAAAACATTATTTGACACTTTTGGTTGTTGAAAAACAGCTTCTAACCATTATTTGACACTTTGGTTGTTGAGAAACAGCTCCTAAAACATTATTTTACACTTTTGGTTGTTGAGAAACAGCTCCTAAAACATTATTTTACACTTTTGGTTGTTGAAAAACAGCTTGTTACAAAACCATATGTCTAGGGGTAAAAGGTAATGTAAGATAGGTAGGAGAAACGGAAACCAAGGCCTTAATGCAAGGATTTATTCAGTAGGATAGTGAATAAATATAATAATTAACAATAGTACAAAATAAATGGCTCTTCAACTTCAAATTAATACAAACCGGATCACAAAACAGAACTAAAGTTATTCCTTTCCGAAGGGAAAACTTATCTAAACAAACAAAGGTTCAACTTCACAAATTAAAGAACAAAACGAAAACAGTTGGCGACAGTAGTACGACGGATGGGGGAAAGACCTTAGAAGTGTTTCCCCAGCGCTGGGCTGGGCATGAATGGGCTATGTAGTGAGAGAGCCGCGGCCGCTAGCTCGCTCACGTGACCGTCAGCCAATCAGGGAGGTTGATCAGACCTCCATGGTCATGGCCAACAGGGTTACCCCAGACACACAGCTGATGACAATCAGTCTGTCTGAAGACCCATTAGTATACTCTGCATGGGAGGAGAGTTAGTCTAATACAGGTTCATAACAACTGCTGCACAGATATAGATATATATATATATTAGAAGACATCTAGGCCTAAGATAATCCACATACATATATATATACTATAACAATATACCACCATATAAATATATATATACTATTAGCAATAAACATATATATATATTTATAATCCAAAATAACACTCATAAATCATAACACTCATAATTAATCATAACCACACACGACCATAGTCGTGACACAGCTTCTAACCATTATTTGACACTTTGGTTGTTGAGAAACAGCTCCTAAAACATTATTTTACACTTTTGGTTGTTGAGAAACAGCTCCTAAAACATTATTTGACACTTTTGGTTGTTGAAAAACTGCTTCTAACCATTATTTGACACTTTGGTTGTTGAGAAACAGCTCCTAAAACATTATTTGACACTTTTGGTTGTTGAGAAACAGCTCCTAAAACATTATTTGACACTTTTGGTTGTTGAAAAACAGCTTCTAACCATTATTTGACACTTTGGTTGTTGAGAAACAGCTCCTAAAACATTATTTTACACTTTTGGTTGTTGAGAAACAGCTCCTAAAACATTATTTGACACTTTTGGTTGTTGAAAAACAGCTTCTAACCATTATTTGACACTTTGGTTGTTGAGACACAGCTCCTAAAACATTATTTTACACTTTTGGTTGTTGAGAAACAGCTCCTAAAACATTATTTTACACTTTTGGTTGTTGAAAAACAGCTTCTAAAACATTATTTGACACTTTGGTTGTTGAGAAACAGCTCCTAAAACATTATTTTACACTTTTGGTTGTTGAGAAACAGCTCCTAAAACATTATTTGACACTTTTGGTTGTTGAAAAACTGCTTCTAACCATTATTTGACACTTTGGTTGTTGAGAAACAGCTCCTAAAACATTATTTTACACTTTTGGTTGTTGAGAAACAGCTCCTAAAACATTATTTGACACTTTTGGTTGTTGAAAAACAGCTTCTAACCATTATTTGACACTTTGGTTGTTGAGAAACAGCTCATAAAACATTATTTTACACTTTTGGTTGTTGAGAAACAGCTCCTAAAACATTATTTGACACTTTTGGTTGTTGAAAAACAGCTTCTAACCATTATTTGACACTTTGGTTGTTGAGAAACAGCTCCTAAAACATTATTTGACACTTTTGGTTGTTGAAAAACAGCTTCTAACCATTATTTGACACTTTGGTTGTTGAGAAACAGCTCCTAAAACATTATTTTACACTTTTGGTTGTTGAGAAACAGCTCCTAAAACATTATTTTACACTTTTGATTGTTGAAAAACAGCTTCTAACCATTATTTGACACTTTGGTTGTTGAGAAACAGCTCCTAAAACATTATTTTACACTTTTGGTTGTTGAGAAACAGCTCCTAAAACATTATTTGACACTTTTGGTTGTTGAAAAACAGCTTCTAACCATTATTTGACACTTTGGTTGTTGAGAAACAGCTCCTAAAACATTATTTTACACTTTTGGTTGTTGAGAAACAGCTCCTAAAACATTATTTGACACTTTTGGTTGTTGAAAAACAGCTTCTAACCATTATTTGACACTTTGGTTGTTGAGAAACAGCTCCTAAAACATTATTTTACACTTTTGGTTGTTGAGAAACAGCTCCTAAAACATTATTTGACACTTTTGGTTGTTGAAAAACAGCTTCTAACCATTATTTGACACTTTTGGCTGTTGAAAAACAGCTTCTAACCATTATTTGACACTTTGGTTGTTGAAAAACAGCTTCCTGAAACCACTGTCTCTCGTTCTGGGACAGTTACAGTTTCCTTCCACGTCCAATCTCACCTGCAAAAATAGCCCATGTTGTACAAAAGCTGCACAACACGCTGTCGCAATGTGTATTATACTGTTGTATAACAGCTATTTTGGCCAAATGTTTGCCCCCAGAATATAATAATCCAGTAATTAAAGTTAAAAATCCCTCTCAGGTTGGACAAAATTGCTCTATTTAGTTTCTCAACTGATTCTGACAGGAGGACATTAGGTCTATTATAGCCAGGATAAAAATCATAAACCATAATCTGCTCACTGCAAATTCCCTAAATCCACCGTAATCCAAGATGCCACCATTGACAATTTATTATAAGGCAATATCTTCTAAATTTCATTATGCTTTAGGTGGATACCCAACGACTCGCCCCATTACCAACTCGCCCCCACTAATTTTGTTTAAATAAATAAACGTTAATTTAGAATGTCCCTCCCTCTCTGTAATCTGAAATTATCTTGTATACAGATTTATTTCATTGTATAGTATAGTCGGATCTCTCTACACTTAAGAAACACCAACATGACATGAGACAGAGATGGTGACGGCGTAATTAAGTTAATTTAGGACCTTCTAGCAGTTAATTTCGTTTTATTAAACACATTTATTCCATGTATAGCCCATGTTTTGTAATGGCATCATCATGCTATTAGGCCCGTGGGTATACAGAGTGAACTTACTTACTTACTTACTTACTTACTTATCCCCATTACGCCGGCTGGCGCATAGGGCAGCAACAAAGTCCCTCCACTTGCATCTGTCTTTGGCCATCTTCTCCATGGTCCCCCAGCTCTGAAGTCTTTGGCCATCTTCTCCATGGTCCCCCAGCTCTGATGTCTTTGGCCATCTTCTCCATGGTCCCCCAGCTCTGATGTCTTTGGCCATCTTCTCCATGGTCCCCCAGCTCTGATGTCTTTGGCCATCTTCTCCATGGTCCCCCAGCTCTGATGTCTTTGGCCATCTTCTCCATGGTCCCCCAGCTCTGACGTTGTAGCTGGAGCTCCTTCTCCATCGTCCTATACGCCATGTCGTTTTGGGCCTGTGAACTTAACAATGATTAATTAATATTAATTTATATGAATAACTTTTATAATAGTCACCAACATGAATTATGTTTGTTATTTACAGGTATAGAGTAGTGGGGGCGAGATGGAAAAGGGGTACCTGTTACCCTTTACGTAGCATGTGACGTGTCAAACTAGGGAGTTTTCATGATTCTTTTATCCATTCCAAGCATTAGTTTTGCATGAAAAACAGTCCTTGGACTAAATTTGGCCATAGCCCAAGGGGTGTTCTTTGTGCAAAACTAATGCTTGGAATGGATTCAGCATCATGCAAAACCCTCTGCCATTTAATTATTGGACTAATACTAGGGATTTAAGTTTTTTAAGTTAATACTCACTTGAAAAACAATGAGCCCATTATAGTAAATACGATCTATGAGGCGTATTATCCCGAGGAGAGGATTGTGGCCTGCACTCACAATTCATGAGCAACGATATCTCATTAGCCCGGATTAGAATTGGAACCAGGTTGTCGATAATGCCGTTCATACAGGGGGGGGGGGGGATTATAGCATTCATACATCCAGCGCCAACCACGTTCTCCAACATCGTGGCGGTGTTATCCCATTTTGGGGGGTAACACCCTTTTGGTGTTATAGCATTATGCTACGCTTTAGCTATTGAAAAATAGCAGATCTACAAGCTCATAGCGCGCCACCGAGTGGCGCGCTATGAGCTTGTAGGTCTGCTATTTTTGAAAAAATCGAAGAACGACTGGCATAGAAACATAGCTTTTTCAGAAAACTGTCAGGATGTAGAAGACATTTCTAGAATCTGATCTCAGGTCAGAATGGGTTATACGAGGGGGCCACAATTGTGGCCACGAAGGTATTATCATTTGATGGATGGATGCATAATATAAAACAAGATTAATTATTGTCATTGCCTGGTGCACGGTGACGGTTGCAGTCGGATTCAGTGGAGCTGTAGCAGCGTTCGGGACAAGTATATCCCCACCTAGGCTGACCGGAGTGTGCCAGTTACCGATCAAGGGCACTCGGCTATCTTTCATTAGTCCACACAGACCTCCCCCAAGTGGCTGACCCTGACTGAGTCGTTCCCTGGGCTGTAATCTGTTCTACGGCTCACAGCTCGGAGATGAAAGGCAGAATGACGCATCTGTGGCAATGACAGCTAAGAAGAGAAAAAGAAAAGGCACAGAGGTGTACACAGTCTGCTCACAACAGACCTGGGTAAGGTTTTAATTCATCCATTCCCCACAGGAACAGTAAGTCTGTCTGCCTGCCAGCATGACCGCCTGCCCTCCTGCCTGCCTGCCTGTCTGTCTGTCTGCCTGTCTGTCTGTCTGGCGGCCCTCCTGCCTGCCTGTCTTTCTGCCTGTCTGTCTGCAGGGACATGCAGAGGGATTTGGAGAGCCAGGGAATTTAACCCATTTTTACCTGAGATCAGATTCTAAAAATGTCTTCTACATCCTGACAGTTTTCTGAAAAAGCTATGTTTCGCCACCGAGTGGCGCGCTACGAGCTTGTATAGGTCTGCTATTTTTTGAAAAATCGAAAGAACGACTGACATAGAAACATAGCTTTTTCAGAAAACAGTCAGGATTCAGAAATTTTTTTTTTAGAATCTGATCTCTCACATTTTCTCATGCCAATAAAGCTCATTTGTATGTACAAAACTCCACTGCCCGCCACGCTCCCCGCTACCTCTCTGACCTCGGCTA
>NW_027665971.1:0-34229 GCF_963924005.1 Protomyctophum bolini | reverse complement strand
CTTTAATAATATACTTTAATAATATACTTTAATAATATACTTTAATAATATACTTTAATAATATACTTTAATAATATACTTTAATAATATACTTAATAATATACTTTAATAATATAGTTTAATAATATAGTTTATTAATATAGTTTAATAATATAGTTTAATAATATACTTTAATAATATAGTTGAATAATATACTTTAATAATATACTTTAATAATATACTTTAATAATATACTTAATAATATAGTTTAATAATATACTTAATAATATACTTAATAATATAGTTTAATAATATAGTTTAATAATATACTTTAATAATATACTTAATAATATAGTTTAATAATATAGTTTATAATATAGTTTAATAATATACTTTAATAATATACTTTAATAATATAGTTTAATAATATAGTTTAATAATATACTTAATAATATACTTTAATAATATACTTTAATAATATACTTTAAAAATATACTTTAATAATATAGTTTATTAATATACTTTAATAATATAGTTTAATAATATACTTAATAATATACTTTAATAATATAGTTTAATAATATACTTAATAATATAGTTTAATAATATACTTTAATAATATACTTGAATAATATACTTTAATAATATACTTTAATAATATACTTTAATAATATACTTTAATAATATACTTAATAATATAGTTTAAAAATATAGTTTAATAATATAGTTTAATAATATACTTAATAATATACTTTAATAATATAGTTTAATAATATAGTTTAATAATATAGTTTAATAATATAGTTTAATAATATACTTTAATAATATACTTGAATAATATACTTTAATAATATAGTTTAATAATATACTTTAATAATATACTTTAATAATATAGTGTAATAATATACTTTAATAATATACTTTAATAATATACTTTAATAATATAGTTGAATAATATACTTTAATAATATACTTTAATAATATACTTTAATAATATAGTTAATAATATAGTTTAATAATATACTTTAATAATATACTTAATAATATACTTTAATAATATACTTTAATAATATACTTAATAATATACTTTAATAATATACTTTAATAATATACTTTAATAATATACTTTAATAATATAGTTTAATAATATAGTTTAATAATATACTTTAATAATATAGTTTAATAATATAGTTTAATAATATACTTAATAATATAGTTTAATAATATACTTTAATAATATACTTAATAATATACTTAATAATGTAGTTTAATAATATACTTAATAATATAGTTTAAAAATATACTTTAATAATATACTTTAATAATATAGTTGAATAATATAGTTGAATAATATAGTTGAATAATATACTTTAATAATATACTTAATAATATACTTAATAATATAGTTTAATAATATACTTTAATAATATACTTTAATAATATACTTAATAATATACTTAATAATATACTTTAATAATATAGTTTAATAATATAGTTTAATAATATACTTTAATAATATAGTTTAATAATATAGTTTAATAATATAGTTTAATAATATACTTTAATAATATAGTTTAATAATATAGTTTAATAATATACTTTAATAATATACTTTAATAATATAGTTTAATAATATAGTTTAATACTATAGTTTAATAATATAGTTTAATAATATACTTTAATAATATAGTTTAATAATATACTTTAATACTATAGTTTAATAATATAGTTTAATAATATAGTTTAATAATATAGTTTAATAATATACTTTAATAATATACTTTAATAATATACTTTATTAATATAGTTTAATAATATACTTTAATAATATACTTTAATAATATACTTTAATAATATACTTTAATAATATAGTTTAATAATATAGTTTAATAATATACTTAATAATATACTTTAATAATATAGTTTAATAATATACTTAATAATATACTTTAATAATATACTTTAATAATATAGTTTAATAATATAGTTTAATAATATAGTTTAATAATATACTTTAATAATATAGTTGAATAATATAGTTTAATAATATACTTTAATAATATAGTTTAATAATATACTTTAATAATATAGTTGAATAATATAGTTTAATAATATACTTTAATAATATACTTTAATAATATACTTTAATAATATACTTAATAATATACTTTAATAATATAGTTTAATAATATACTTAATAATATACTTAATAATATAGTTTAATAATATACTTTAATAATATACTTTAATAATATACTTTAATAATATACTTTAATAATATACTTTAATAATATACTTTAATAATATACTTTAATAATATACTTAATAATATACTTTAATAATATAGTTTAATAATATAGTTTATTAATATAGTTTAATAATATAGTTTAATAATATAGTTTAATAATATAGTATAATAATATAGTTGAATAATATACTTTAATAATATACTTTAATAATATACTTAATAATATACTTTAATAATATACTTTAATAATATACTTAATAATATACTTAATAATATAGTTTAATAATATAGTTTAATAATATACTTTAATAATATAGTTTAATAATATAGTTTAATAATATAGTTTAATAATATACTTTAATAATATACTTTAAAAATATACTTTAATAATATAGTTTATTAATATACTTTAAAAATATACTTTAATAATATAGTTTATTAATATACTTTAATAATATAGTTTAATAATATACTTAATAATATACTTTAATAATATAGTTTAATAATATACTTAATAATATAGTTTAATAATATAGTTTAATAATATACTTGAATAATATACTTTAATAATATACTTTAATAATATACTTTAATAATATACTTGAATAATATACTTTAATAATATACTTTAATAATATACTTAATAATATAGTTTAATAATATACTTTAATAATATACTTAATAATATACTTAATAATATAGTTTAAAAATATACTTTAATAATATACTTTAATAATATAGTTGAATAATATAGTTGAATAATATAGTTGAATAATATACTTTAATAATATACTTAATAATATACTTAATAATATAGTTTAATAATATACTTTAATAATATACTTAATAATATACTTAATAATATACTTTAATAATATACTTTAATAATATACTTTAATAATATACTTTAATAATATACTTAATAATATACTTTAATAATATAGTTTAATAATATAGTTTAATAATATAGTTTAATAATATAGTTTAATAATATACTTTAATAATATACTTTAATAATATAGTTTAATAATATACTTTAATAATATACTTTAATAATATAGTTGAATAATATAGTTTAATAATATAGTTTAATAATATACTTTAATAATATACTTTAATAATATAGTTTAATAATATAGTTGAATAATATAGTTAATAATATACTTTAATAATATACTTTAATAATATACTTTAATAATATAGTTTAATAATATACTTTAATAATATAGTTTAATAATATACTTAATAATATACTTTAATAATATAGTTTAATAATATACTTAATACTATAGTTTAATAATATAGTTTAATAATATAGTTTAATAATATAGTTTAATAATATACTTTAATAATATAGTTTAATAATATAGTTTAATAATATACTTAATAATATAGTTTAATAATATAGTTTAATAATATACTTAATAATATACTTAATAATATAGTTTAATAATATACTTTAATAATATACTTTAATAATATACTTAATAATATAGTTTAATAATATACTTTAATATTATACTTTAATAATATACTTTAATAATATACTTTAATAATATACTTTAATAATATACTTTAATAATATACTTTAATAATATAGTTTAATAATATACTTAATAATATACTTTAATAATATACTTTAATAATATACTTTAAAAATATACTTTAATAATATAGTTTATTAATATACTTTATTAATATACTTTAATAATATAGTTTAATAATATACTTAATAATATACTTTAATAATATACTTTAATAATATACTTAATAATATAGTTTAATAATATACTTTAATAATATACTTTAATAATATACTTAATAATATAGTTTAATAATATAGTTTAATAATATACTTTAATAATATAGTTTAATAATATACTTTAATAATATACTTTAATAATATACTTTAATAATATACTTTAATAATATACTTTAATAATATACTTTATACTATAGTTTAATAATATAGTTTAATAATATAGTTTAATAATATAGTTTAATAATATACTTTAATAATATACTTAATAATATACTTTAATAATATAGTTTAATAATATAGTTTAATAATATACTTTAATAATATAGTTTAATAATATAGTTTAATAATATAGTTTAATAATATAGTTTAATAATATACTTTAATAATATACTTTAATAATATACTTAATAATATAGTTTAATAATATAGTTTAATAATATAGTTTAATAATATAGTTTAATAATATAGTTTAATAATATAGTTTAATAATATAGTTTAATAATATACTTTAATAATATACTTTAATAATATACTTTAATAATATACTTTAATAATATAGTTTAATAATATACTTAATAATATAGTTTAATAATATAGTTTAATAATATAGTTTAATAATATACTTTAATAATATACTTTAATAATATAGTTGAATAATATAGTTTAATAATATACTTTAATAATATACTTTAATAATATACTTAATAATATAGTTTAATAATATAGTTTAATAATATACTTAATAATATACTTAATAATATAGTTTAATAATATAGTTTAATAATATACTTTAATAATATACTTTAATAATATACTTGAATAATATACTTTAATAATATACTTTAATAATATACTTAATAATATAGTTTAATAATATAGTTTAATGATATACTTAATAATATACTTAATAATATACTTAATAATATACTTTAATAATATACTTTAATAATATAGTTGAATAATATAGTTGAATAATATACTTTAATAATATACTTAATAATATACTTAATAATATACTTTAATAATATACTTTAATAATATACTTTAATAATATAGTTGAATAATATAGTTGAATAATATACTTTAATAATATAGTTTAATAATATACTTAATAATATACTTTAATAATATACTTTAATAATATACTTAATAATATACTTAATAATATAGTTTAATAATATACTTTAATAATATACTTGAATAATATACTTTAATAATATACTTTAATAATATACTTAATAATATAGTTTAATAATATACTTTAATAATATACTTAATAATATAGTTTAATAATATACTTTAATAATATACTTTAATAATATAGTTGAATAATATAGTTGAATAATATACTTTAATAATATACTTAATAATATAGTTTAATAATATACTTTAATAATATACTTTAATAATATAGTTGAATAATATACTTTAATAATATACTTAATAATATACTTAATAATATAGTTTAATAATATACTTTAATAATATACTTTAATAATATAGTTGAATAATATAGTTGAATAATATACTTTAATAATATACTTAATAATATAGTTTAATAATATACTTTAATAATATACTTAATAATATAGTTGAATAATATCCTTTAATAATATCCTTTAATAATATACTTTAATAATATACTTTAATAATATACTTAATAATATACTTTAATAATATACTTTAATAATATACTTTAATAATATACTTTAATAATATACTTAATAATATACTTTAATAATATACTTTAATAATATACTTTAATAATATACTTTAATAATATAGTTTAATAATATACTTTAATAATATACTTAATAATATAGTTTAATAATATACTTAATAATATAGTTTAATAATATACTTTAATAATATACTTTAATAATATACTTAATAATATACTTTAATAATATAGTTTAATAATATACTTTAATAATATACTTTAATAATATACTTTAATAATATACTTTAATAATATACTTTAATAATATACTTTATACTATAGTTTAATAATATAGTTTAATAATATAGTTTAATAATATAGTTTAATAATATACTTTAATAATATACTTAATAATATACTTTAATAATATAGTTTAATAATATAGTTTAATAATATACTTTAATAATATAGTTTAATAATATAGTTTAATAATATAGTTTAATAATATAGTTTAATAATATAGTTTAATAATATACTTTAATAATATACTTTAATAATATACTTAATAATATACTTTAATAATATACTTTAATAATATACTTTAATAATATACTTTAATAATATAGTTTAATAATATACTTTAATAATATACTTAATAATATAGTTTAATAATATACTTAATAATATAGTTTAATAATATACTTTAATAATATACTTTAATAATATACTTAATAATATACTTTAATAATATACTTTAATAATATACTTTAATAATATACTTTAATAATATACTTTAATAATATACTTAATAATATAGTTTAATAATATACTTTAATAATATACTTAATAATATAGTTTAATAATATACTTAATAATATAGTTTAATAATATACTTTAATACTATAGTTTAATAATATACTTTAATAATATACTTTAATAATATAGTTGAATAATATAGTTTAATAATATACTTTAATAATATAGTTTAATAATATACTTTAATAATATACTTAAAATATAGTTTAATAATATAGTTTAATAATATACTTAATAATATAGTTTAATAATATAGTTTAATAATATAGTTTAATAATATAGTTTAATAATATACTTTAAAAATATACTTTAATAATATAGTTTAATAATATAGTTCAATAATATAGTTTAATAATATAGTTTAATAATATACTTAATAATATAGTTTAATAATATAGTTTAATAATATAGTTTAATAATATAGTTTAATAATATAGTTTAATAATATAGTTTAATAATATACTTTAATAATATACTTTAATAATATACTTTATACTATAGTTTAATAATATACGTAATAATATAGTTTAATAATATACTTTAATAATATAGTTTAATAATATAGTTTAATAATATACTTTAATAATATACTTAATAATATACTTAATAATATAGTTTAATAATATACTTTAATAATATAGTTGAATAATATAGTTGAATAATATACTTTAATAATATACTTAATAATATACTTAATAATATAGTTTAATAATATACTTTAATAATATACTTTAATAATATAGTTGAATAATATAGTTTAATAATATACTTAATAATATAGTTTAATAATATACTTTAATAATATACTTAATAATATAGTTGAATAATATCCTTTAATAATATCCTTTAATAATATACTTTAATAATATACTTAATAATATACTTTAATAATATACTTAAATAATATACTTTAATAATATACTTAAATAATATACTTAATAATATACTTTAATAATATACTTTAATAATATACTTTAATAATATACTTTAATAATATACTTTAATAATATACTTTAATAATATACTTTAATAATATAGTTTAATAATATACTTAATAATATAGTTTAATAATATACTTTAATAATATACTTAATAATATACTTAATAATATAGTTTAATAATATACTTAATTATATAGTTTAATAATATAGTTTAATAATATACTTTAATAATATACTTTAATAATATACTTAAAATATACTTTAATAATATAGTTTAATAATATAGTTCAATAATATAGTTTAATAATATAGTTTAATAATATACTTAATAATATAGTTTAATAATATAGTTTAATAATATAGTTTAATAATATACTTTAATAATATACTTTAATAATATACTTTAATAATATAGTTTAATAATATACTTTAATAATATACTTTAATAATATACTTTAATAATATACTTTATACTATAGTTTAATAATATAGTTTAATAATATAGTTTAATAATATAGTTTAATAATATACTTAATAATATAGTTTAATAATATACTTTAATAATATACTTTAATAATATAGTTTAATAATATACTTTAATAATATAGTTTAATAATATACTTTAATAATATAGTTTAATAATATACTTAATAATATAGTTTAATAATATAGTTTAATAATATACTTAATAATATAGTTTAATAATATAGTTTAATAATATACTTTAATAATATACTTTAATAATATACTTTAATAATATACTTTAAAAAATATACTTTAATAATATACTTAATAACATACTTAATAATATACTTTAATAATATAGTTTAATAATATACTTAATAATATAGTTTAATAATATAGTTTAATAATATAGTTTAATAATATAGTTTAATAATATAGTTTAATAATATACTTAATAATATAGTTTAATAATATACTTAATAATCTACTTAATAATATACTTAATAATATACTTTAATAATATACTTTAATAATATACTTTAATAATATACTTAATAATATACTTTAATAATATACTTTAATAATATACTTTAATAATATACTTAATAATATACTTAATAATATACTTTAATAATATACTTTAATAATATACTTTAATAATATACTTTAATAATATACTTTAATAATATACTTTAATAATATACTTTAATAATATACTTTAATAATATACTTAATAATATACTTTAATAATATAGTTTAATAATATAGTTTATTAATATAGTTTAATAATATAGTTTAATAATATAGTTTAATAATATACTTTAATAATATAGTTGAATAATATACTTTAATAATATACTTTAATAATATACTTTAATAATATACTTAATAATATAGTTTAATAATATAGTTTAATAATATACTTAATAATATACTTAATAATATAGTTTAATAATATAGTTTAATAATATACTTTAATAATATACTTTAATAATATACTTTAATAATATAGTTTAATAATATAGTTTAATAATATACTTAATAATATACTTTAATAATATACTTTAATAATATACTTTAAAAATATACTTTAATAATATAGTTTATTAATATACTTTAATAATATAGTTTAATAATATACTTAATAATATACTTTAATAATATAGTTTAATAATATACCTAATAATATAGTTTAATAATATAGTTTAATAATATACTTGAATAATATACTTTAATAATATACTTGAATAATATACTTTAATAATATACTTTAATAATATACTTAATAATATAGTTTAATAATATACTTTAATAATATACTTAATAATATACTTTAATAATATACTTTAATAATATACTTTAAAAATATACTTTAATAATATACTTTAATAATATAGTTGAATAATATAGTTGAATAATATAGTTGAATAATATACTTTAATAATATACTTAATAATATACTTAATAATATAGTTTAATAATATACTTTAATAATATACTTTAATAATATACTTAATAATATACTTAATAATATACTTTAATAATATACTTTAATAATATACTTTAATAATATACTTTAATAATATACTTAATAATATACTTTAATAATATAGTTTAATAATATAGTTTAATAATATAGTTTAATAATATACTTTAATAATATACTTTAATAATATAGTTTAATAATATACTTTAATAATATACTTTAATAATATAGTTGAATAATATAGTTTAATAATATAGTTTAATAATATACTTTAATAATATACTTTAATAATATAGTTTAATAATATAGTTGAATAATATAGTTTAATAATATACTTTAATAATATACTTTAATAATATACTTTAATAATATAGTTTAATAATATACTTTAATAATATAGTTTAATAATATACTTAATACTATAGTTTAATAATATAGTTTAATACTATAGTTTAATAATATAGTTTAATAATATACTTTAATAATATACTTTAATAATATAGTTTAATAATATACTTAATAATATAGTTTAATAATATAGTTTAATAATATACTTAATAATATACTTAATAATATAGTTTAATAATATAGTTTAATAATATACTTTAATAATATACTTAATAATATAGTTTAATAATATAGTTTAATAATATACTTTAATAATATAGTTTAATAATATACTTTAATAATATACTTTAATAATATAGTTTAATAATATAGTTTAATAATATACTTAATAATATACTTTAATAATATACTTTAATAATATACTTTAAAAATATACTTTAATAATATAGTTTATTAATATACTTTATTAATATACTTTAATAATATAGTTTAATAATATACTTAATAATATACTTTAATAATATACTTAATAATATAGTTTAATAATATACTTTAATAATATACTTTAATAATATACTTAATAATATAGTTTAATAATATAGTTTAATAATATACTTTAATAATATAGTTTAATAATATAGTTTAATAATATACTTTAATAATATACTTTAATAATATACTTTAATAATATACTTTAATAATATACTTTATACTATAGTTTAATAATATAGTTTAATAATATAGTTTAATAATATAGTTTAATAATATACTTTAATAATATACTTTAATAATATAGTTTAATAATATACTTTAATAATATACTTTAATAATATAGTTTAATAATATACTTTAATAATATAGTTTAATAATATAGTTTAATAATATAGTTTAATAATATAGTTTAATAATATACTTTAATAATATACTTAATAATATAGTTTAATAATATAGTTTAATAATATACTTTAATAATATAGTTTAATAATATAGTTTAATAATATACTTTAATAATATACTTTAATAATATACTTTAATAATATACTTTAATAATATACTTTAATAATATACTTTAATAATATAGTTTAATAATATACTTAATAATATAGTTTAATAATATAGTTTAATAATATAGTTTAATAATATACTTTAATAATATACTTTAATAATATAGTTGAATAATATAGTTTAATAATATACTTTAATAATATAGTTTAATAATTTGGTTTAATAATATACTTAATAATATAGTTTAATAATATAGTTTAATAATATACTTAATAATATACTTAATAATATAGTTTAATAATATAGTTTAATAATATAGTTTAATAATATAGTTTAATAATATACTTTAATAATATACTTGAATAATATAGTTTAATAATATAGTTTAATAATATACTTAATAATATAGTTTAATAATATAGTTTAATAATATACTTAATAATATACTTAATAATATAGTTTAATAATATACTTTAATAATATACTTTAATAATATAGTTGAATAATATAGTTGAATAATATACTTTAATAATATACTTAATAATATACTTAATAATATACTTTAATAATATACTTTAATAATATACTTTAATAATATAGTTGAATAATATAGTTGAATAATATACTTTAATAATATAGTTTAATAATATACTTAATAATATACTTTAATAATATACTTTAATAATATACTTAATAATATACTTAATAATATAGTTTAATAATATACTTTATTAATATACTTGAATAATATACTTTAATAATATACTTTAATAATATACTTAATAATATACTTAATAATATAGTTTAATAATATACTTTAATAATATACTTTAATAATATAGTTGAATAATATAGTTGAATAATATACTTTAATAATATACTTAATAATATAGTTTAATAATATACTTTAATAATATACTTTAATAATATAGTTGAATAATATACTTTAATAATATACTTAATAATATACTTAATAATATAGTTTAATAATATACTTTAATAATATACTTTAATAATATAGTTGAATAATATAGTTGAATAATATACTTTAATAATATACTTAATAATATAGTTTAATAATATACTTTAATAATATACTTAATAATATAGTTGAATAATATCCTTTAATAATATCCTTTAATAATATACTTTAATAATATACTTTAATAATATACTTAATAATATACTTTAATAATATACTTTAATAATATACTTTAATAATATACTTTAATAATATACTTAATAATATACTTTAATATTATACTTTAATAATATACTTTAATAATATACTTTAATAATATAGTTTAATAATATACTTTAATAATATACTTAATAATATAGTTTAATAATATACTTAATAATATAGTTTAATAATATACTTTAATAATATACTTTAATAATATACTTAATAATATACTTTAATAATATACTTTAATAATATACTTTAATAATATACTTTAATAATATACTTAATAATATAGTTTAATAATATACTTTAATAATATACTTAATAATATAGTTTAATAATATACTTAATAATATAGTTTAATAATATACTTTAATACTATAGTTTAATAATATACTTTAATAATATACTTTAATAATATAGTTGAATAATATAGTTTAATAATATACTTTAATAATATAGTTTAATAATATACTTTAATAATATACTTAAAATATAGTTTAATAATATAGTTTAATAATATACTTAATAATATAGTTTAATAATATAGTTTAATAATATAGTTTAATAATATAGTTTAATAATATACTTTAAAAATATACTTTAATAATATAGTTTAATAATATAGTTCAATAATATAGTTTAATAATATAGTTTAATAATATACTTAATAATATAGTTTAATAATATAGTTTAATAATCTAGTTTAATAATATACTTTAATAATATACTTTAATAATATACTTTAATAATATACTTTATACTATAGTTTAATAATATACGTAATAATATAGTTTAATAATATACTTTAATAATATAGTTTAATAATATAGTTTAATAATATACTTTAATAATATACTTAATAATATACTTAATAATATAGTTTAATAATATACTTTAATAATATAGTTGAATAATATAGTTGAATAATATACTTTAATAATATACTTAATAATATACTTAATAATATAGTTTAATAATATACTTTAATAATATACTTTAATAATATAGTTGAATAATATAGTTGAATAATATAGTTTAATAATATACTTAATAATATAGTTTAATAATATACTTTAATAATATACTTAATAATATAGTTGAATAATATCCTTTAATAATATCCTTTAATAATATACTTTAATAATATACTTAATAATATACTTTAATAATATACTTAAATAATATACTTTAATAATATACTTAAATAATATACTTAATAATATACTTTAATAATATACTTTAATAATATACTTTAATAATATACTTTAATAATATACTTTAATAATATACTTTAATAATATAGTTTAATAATATACTTAATAATATAGTTTAATAATATACTTTAATAATATACTTAATAATATACTTAATAATATAGTTTAATAATATACTTAATAATATAGTTTAATAATATACTTTAATAATATACTTTAATAATATACTTAAAATATACTTTAATAATATAGTTTAATAATATAGTTCAATAATATAGTTTAATAATATAGTTTAATAATATACTTAATAATATAGTTTAATAATATAGTTTAATAATATACTTTAATAATATACTTTAATAATATACTTTAATAATATACTTTAATAATATACTTTAATAATATACTTTAATAATATACTTTAATAATATACTTTAATAATATAGTTTAATAATATACTTTATACTATAGTTTAATAATATAGTTTAATAATATAGTTTAATAATATAGTTTAATAATATACTTAATAATATAGTTTATTTAATATACTTTAATAATATAGTTTAATAATATACTTTAATAATATAGTTTAATAATATAGTTTAATAATATAGTTTAATAATATACTTTAATAATATAGTTTAATAATATACTTAATAATATAGTTTAATAATATAGTTTAATAATATACTTAATAATATAGTTTAATAATATACTTTAATAATATACTTTAATAATATACTTTAATAATATACTTTAATAATATACTTTAAAAAATATACTTTAATAATATACTTAATAACATACTTAATAATATACTTTAATAATATACTTTAATAATATACTTAATAATATAGTTTAATAATATAGTTTAATAATATAGTTTAATAATATAGTTTAATAATATACTTAATAATATAGTTTAATAATATACTTAATAATCTACTTAATAATATACTTAATAATATACTTTAATAATATACTTTAATAATATACTTTAATAATATACTTAATAATATACTTTAATAATATACTTTAATAATATACTTTAATAATATACTTAATAATATACTTAATAATATACTTTAATAATATACTTTAATAATATACTTTAATAATATACTTTAATAATATACTTTAATATACTTAATAATATACTTAATAATATACTTTAATAATATACTTTAATAATATAGTTTAATAATATACTTAATAATATACTTTAATAATATACTTTAATAATATAGTTTAATAATATAGTTTAATAATATAGTTTAATATATATAGTTTAATATATATAGGTTAGGTTATATAACCTATATTATTAAGTATATTTTTAAACTATATTATTAAGTATATTATTAAACTATATTATTAAACTATATTATTAAACTATATTATTAAAGTATATTATTAAACTATATTATTAAACTATATTATTGTTAAAGTGGCTAGCTTTCATCCCAACACAGTTTATAGGGCCATACGGTACATAGTTTTCAAGTTACAGACTAAGCTAAGCAAAAGTGAACCAGGCCTTTTTACTGTGAAAATGGCACTTTGGGACTGTGAAAGTGACATTTTGGCCCTGTTGTCCCAAACTGCCCCAGCACTTCCCACATTGCTCAAAGTGGCTAGCTTTCATCCCAACACAGTTTATAGGGCCATACGGTACATAGTTTTCAAGTTACAGACTAAGCTAAGCAAAAGTGAACCAGGCCTTTTTACTGTGAAAATGGCACTTTGGGACTGTGAAAGTGACATTTTGGCCCTGTTGTCCCAAACTGCCCCAGCACTTCCCACATTGCTCAAAGTGGCTAGCTTTCATCCCAACACAGTTTATAGGGCCATACGGTACATAGTTTTCAAGTTACAGACTAAGCTAAGCAAAAAGAATCTTTTTTTTTTTACTGTGAAAATGGCACTTTGGGACTGTGAAAGGGTTAGGGTTAGGGTTAGGGTTTTGGCCCTGTTGTCCCAAACTGCCCCAGCACTTCCCACATTGCTCAAAGTGGCTAGCTTTCATCCCAACACAGTTTATAGGGCCATACGGTACATAGTTTTCAAGTTACAGACTAAGCTAAGCAAAAGTGAACCAGGCCTTTTTACTGTGAAAACGGCACTTTGGGACTGTGAAAGTGACATTTTGGCCCTGTTGTCCCAAACTGCCCCAGCACTTCCCACATTGCTCAAAGTGGCTAGCTTTCATCCCAACACAGTTTATAGGGCCATACGGTACATAGTTTTCAAGTTACAGACTAAGCTAAGCAAAAGTGAACCAGGCCTTTTTACTGTGAAAATGGCACTTTGGGACTGTGAAAGTGACATTTTGGCCCTGTTGTCCAAACTGCCCCAGCACTTCCCACATTGCTCAAAGTGGCTAGCTTTCATCCCAACACAGTTTATAGGGCCATACGGTACATAGTTTTCAAGTTACAGACTAAGCTAAGCAAAAGTGAACCAGGCCTTTTTACTGTGAAAACGGCACTTTGGGACTGTGAAAGTGACATTTTGGCCCTGTTGTCCCAAACTGCCCCAGCACTTCCCACATTGCTCAAAGTGGCTAGCTTTCATCCCAACACAGTTTATAGGGCCATACGGTACATAGTTTTCAAGTTACAGACTAAGCTAAGCAAAAGTGAACCAGGCCTTTTTACTGTGAAAACGGCACTTTGGGACTGTGAAAGTGACATTTTGGCCCTGTTGTCCCAAACTGCCCCAGCACTTTCCACATTGCTCAAAGTGGCTAGCTTTCATCCCAACACAGTTTATAGGGCCATACGGTACATAGTTTTCAAGTTACAGACTAAGCTAAGCAAAAGTGAACCAGGCCTTTTTACTGTGAAAATGGCACTTTGGGACTGTGAAAGTGACATTTTGGCCCTGTTGTCCCAAACTGCCCCAGCACTTCCCACATTGCTCAAAGTGGCTAGCTTTCATCCCAACACAGTTTATAGGGCCATACGGTACATAGTTTTCAAGTTACAGACTAAGCTAAGCAAAAGTGAACCAGGCCTTTTTACTGTGAAAATGGCACTTTGGGACTGTGAAAGTGACATTTTGGCCCTGTTGTCCCAAACTGCCCCAGCACTTCCCACATTGCTCAAAGTGGCTAGCTTTCATCCCAACACAGTTTTTAGGGCCATACGGTACATAGTTTTCAAGTTACAGACTAAGCTAAGCAAAAGTGAACCAGGCCTTTTTACTGTGAAAATGGCACTTTGGGACTGTGAAAGTGACATTTTGGCCCTGTTGTCCCAAACTGCCCCAGCACTTCCCACATTGCTCAAAGTGGCTAGCTTTCATCCCAACACAGTTTATAGGGCCATACGGTACATAGTTTTCAAGTTACAGACTAAGCTAAGCAAAAGTGAACCAGGCCTTTTTACTGTGAAAATGGCACTTTGGGACTGTGAAAGTGACATTTTGGCCCTGTTGTCCCAAACTGCCCCAGCACTTCCCACATTGCTCAAAGTGGCTAGCTTTCATCCCAACACAGTTTATAGGGCCATACGGTACATAGTTTTCAAGTTACAGACTAAGCTAAGCAAAAGTGAACCAGGCCTTTTTACTGTGAAAACGGCACTTTGGGACTGTGAAAGTGACATTTTGGCCCTGTTGTCCCAAACTGCCCCAGCACTTCCCACATTGCTCAAAGTGGCTAGCTTTCATCCCAACACAGTTTATAGGGCCATACGGTACATAGTTTTCAAGTTACAGACTAAGGTAAGCAAAAGTGAACCAGGCCTTTTTAGTGTGAAAACGGCACTTTGGGACTGTGAAAGTGACATTTTGGCCCTGTTGTCCCAAACTGCCCCAGCACTTCCCACATTGCTCAAAGTGGCTAGCTTTCATCCCAACACAGTTTATAGGGCCATACGGTACATAGTTTTCAAGTTACAGACTAAGCTAAGCAAAAGTGAACCAGGCCTTTTTACTGTGAAAATGGCACTTTGGGACTGTGAAAGTGACATTTTGGCCCTGTTGTCCCAAACTGCCCCAGCACTTCCCACATTGCTCAAAGTGGCTAGCTTTCATCCCAACACAGTTTATAGGGCCATACGGTACATAGTTTTCAAGTTACAGACTAAGCTAAGCAAAAGTGAACCAGGCCTTTTTACTGTGAAAATGGCACTTTGGGACTGTGAAAGTGACATTTTGGCCCTGTTGTCCCAAACTGCCCCAGCACTTCCCACATTGCTCAAAGTGGCTAGCTTTCATCCCAACACAGTTTATAGGGCCATACGGTACATAGTTTTCAAGTTACAGACTAAGCTAAGCAAAAGTGAACCAGGCCTTTTTACTGTGAAAACGGCACTTTGGGACTGTGAAAGTGACATTTTGGCCCTGTTGTCCCAAACTGCCCCAGCACTTCCCACATTGCTCAAAGTGGCTAGCTTTCATCCCAACACAGTTTATAGGGCCATACGGTACATAGTTTTCAAGTTACAGACTAAGCTAAGCAAAAGTGAACCAGGCCTTTTTACTGTGAAAATGGCACTTTGGGACTGTGAAAGTGACATTTTGGCCCTGTTGTCCAAACTGCCCCAGCACTTCCCACATTGCTCAAAGTGGCTAGCTTTCATCCCAACACAGTTTATAGGGCCATACGGTACATAGTTTTCAAGTTACAGACTAAGCTAAGCAAAAGTGAACCAGGCCTTTTTACTGTGAAAACGGCACTTTGGGACTGTGAAAGTGACATTTTGGCCCTGTTGTCCCAAACTGCCCCAGCACTTCCCACATTGCTCAAAGTGGCTAGCTTTCATCCCAACACAGTTTATAGGGCCATACGGTACATAGTTTTCAAGTTACAGACTAAGCTAAGCAAAAGTGAACCAGGCCTTTTTACTGTGAAAACGGCACTTTGGGACTGTGAAAGTGACATTTTGGCCCTGTTGTCCCAAACTGCCCCAGCACTTTCCACATTGCTCAAAGTGGCTAGCTTTCATCCCAACACAGTTTATAGGGCCATACGGTACATAGTTTTCAAGTTACAGACTAAGCTAAGCAAAAGTGAACCAGGCCTTTTTACTGTGAAAATGGCACTTTGGGACTGTGAAAGTGACATTTTGGCCCTGTTGTCCCAAACTGCCCCAGCACTTCCCACATTGCTCAAAGTGGCTAGCTTTCATCCCAACACAGTTTATAGGGCCATACGGTACATAGTTTTCAAGTTACAGACTAAGCTAAGCAAAAGTGAACCAGGCCTTTTTACTGTGAAAATGGCACTTTGGGACTGTGAAAGTGACATTTTGGCCCTGTTGTCCCAAACTGCCCCAGCACTTCCCACATTGCTCAAAGGGGCTAGCTTTCATCCCAACACAGTTTTTAGGGCCATACGGTACATAGTTTTCAAGTTACAGACTAAGCTAAGCAAAAGTGAACCAGGCCTTTTTACTGTGAAAATGGCACTTTGGGACTGTGAAAGTGACATTTTGGCCCTGTTGTCCCAAACTGCCCCAGCACTTCCCACATTGCTCAAAGTGGCTAGCTTTCATCCCAACACAGTTTATAGGGCCATACGGTACATAGTTTTCAAGTTACAGACTAAGCTAAGCAAAAGTGAACCAGGCCTTTTTACTGTGAAAATGGCACTTTGGGACTGTGAAAGTGACATTTTGGCCCTGTTGTCCCAAACTGCCCCAGCACTTCCCACATTGCTCAAAGTGGCTAGCTTTCATCCCAACACAGTTTATAGGGCCATACGGTACATAGTTTTCAAGTTACAGACTAAGCTAAGCAAAAGTGAACCAGGCCTTTTTACTGTGAAAACGGCACTTTGGGACTGTGAAAGTGACATTTTGGCCCTGTTGTCCCAAACTGCCCCAGCACTTCCCACATTGCTCAAAGTGGCTAGCTTTCATCCCAACACAGTTTATAGGGCCATACGGTACATAGTTTTCAAGTTACAGACTAAGCTAAGCAAAAGTGAACCAGGCCTTTTTACTGTGAAAATGGCACTTTGGGACTGTGAAAGTGACATTTTGGCCCTGTTGTCCAAACTGCCCCAGCACTTCCCACATTGCTCAAAGTGGCTAGCTTTCATCCCAACACAGTTTATAGGGCCATACGGTACATAGTTTTCAAGTTACAGACTAAGCTAAGCAAAAGTGAACCAGGCCTTTTTACTGTGAAAATGGCACTTTGGGACTGTGAAAGTGACATTTTGGCCCTGTTGTCCCAAACTGCCCCAGCACTTCCCACATTGCTCAAAGTGGCTAGCTTTCATCCCAACACAGTTTATAGGGCCATACGGTACATAGTTTTCAAGTTACAGACTAAGCTAAGCAAAAGTGAACCAGGCCTTTTTACTGTGAAAATGGCACTTTGGGACTGTGAAAGTGACATTTTGGCCCTGTTGTCCCAAACTGCCCCAGCACTTCCCACATTGCTCAAAGTGGCTAGCTTTCATCCCAACACAGTTTATAGGGCCATACGGTACATAGTTTTCAAGTTACAGACTAAGCTAAGCAAAAGTGAACCAGGCCTTTTTACTGTGAAAATGGCACTTTGGGACTGTGAAAGTGACATTTTGGCCCTGTTGTCCCAAACTGCCCCAGCACTTCCCACATTGCTCAAAGTGGCTAGCTTTCATCCCAACACAGTTTATAGGGCCATACGGTACATAGTTTTCAAGTTACAGACTAAGCTAAGCAAAATGAATATTTTTTTTTTTACTGTGAAAATGGCACTTTGGGACTGTGAAAGGGTTAGGGTTAGGGTTTTGGCCCTGTTGTCCCAAACTGCCCCAGCACTTCCCACATTGCTCAAAGTGGCTAGCTTTCATCCCAACACAGTTTATAGGGCCATACGGTACATAGTTTTCAAGTTACAGACTAAGCTAAGCAAAAGTGAACCAGGCCTTTTTACTGTGAAAACGGCACTTTGGGACTGTGAAAGTAACATTTTGGCCCTGTTGTCCCAAACTGCCCCAGCACTTTCCACATTGCTCAAAGTGGCTAGCTTTCATCCCAACACAGTTTATAGGGCCATACGGTACATAGTTTTCAAGTTACAGACTAAGCTAAGCAAAAGTGAACCAGGCCTTTTTACTGTGAAAATGGCACTTTGGGACTGTGAAAGTGACATTTTGGCCCTGTTGTCCCAAACTGCCCCAGCACTTCCCACATTGCTCAAAGTGGCTAGCTTTCATCCCAACACAGTTTATAGGGCCATACGGTACATAGTTTTCAAGTTACAGACTAAGCTAAGCAAAATGAATCTTTTTTTTTTACTGTGAAAATGGCACTTTGGGACTGTGAAAGGGTTAGGGTTAGGGTTAGGGTTTTGGCCCTGTTGTCCCAAACTGCCCCAGCACTTCCCACATTGCTCAAAGTGGCTAGCTTTCATCCCAACACAGTTTATAGGGCCATACGGTACATAGTTTTCAAGTTACAGACTAAGCTAAGCAAAAGTGAACCAGGCCTTTTTACTGTGAAAACGGCACTTTGGGACTGTGAAAGTGACATTTTGGCCCTGTTGTCCCAAACTGCCCCAGCACTTCCCACATTGCTCAAAGTGGCTAGCTTTCATCCCAACACAGTTTATAGGGCCATACG
Source organism: Protomyctophum bolini (assembly GCF_963924005.1). NCBI lineage: Eukaryota > Metazoa > Chordata > Actinopteri > Myctophiformes > Myctophidae > Protomyctophum > Protomyctophum bolini. The sequence continues at coordinate 13,554 of NW_027665971.1, read as the reverse complement.
GTACATAGTTTTCAAGTTACAGACTAAGCTAAGCAAAAGTGAACCAGGCCTTTTTACTGTGAAAATGGCACTTTGGGACTGTGAAAGTGACATTTTGGCCCTGTTGTCCAAACTGCCCCAGCACTTCCCACATTGCTCAAAGTGGCTAGCTTTCATCCCAACACAGTTTATAGGGCCATACGGTACATAGTTTTCAAGTTACAGACTAAGCTAAGCAAAAGTGAACCAGGCCTTTTTACTGTAAAAACGGCACTTTGGGACTGTGAAAGTGACATTTTGGCCCTGTTGTCCCAAACTGCCCCAGCACTTCCCACATTGCTCAAAGTGGCTAGCTTTCATCCCAACACAGTTTATAGGGCCATACGGTACATAGTTTTCAAGTTACAGACTAAGCTAAGCAAAAGTGAACCAGGCCTTTTTACTGTGAAAACGGCACTTTGGGACTGTGAAAGTGACATTTTGGCCCTGTTGTCCCAAACTGCCCCAGCACTTTCCACATTGCTCAAAGTGGCTAGCTTTCATCCCAACACAGTTTATAGGGCCATACGGTACATAGTTTTCAAGTTACAGACTAAGCTAAGCAAAAGTGAACCAGGCCTTTTTACTGTGAAAATGGCACTTTGGGACTGTGAAAGTGACATTTTGGCCCTGTTGTCCCAAACTGCCCCAGCACTTCCCACATTGCTCAAAGTGGCTAGCTTTCATCCCAACACAGTTTATAGGGCCATACGGTACATAGTTTTCAAGTTACAGACTAAGCTAAGCAAAAGTGAACCAGGCCTTTTTACTGTGAAAATGGCACTTTGGGACTGTGAAAGTGACATTTTGGCCCTGTTGTCCCAAACTGCCCCAGCACTTCCCACATTGCTCAAAGTGGCTAGCTTTCATCCCAACACAGTTTTTAGGGCCATACGGTACATAGTTTTCAAGTTACAGACTAAGCTAAGCAAAAGTGAACCAGGCCTTTTTACTGTGAAAATGGCACTTTGGGACTGTGAAAGTGACATTTTGGCCCTGTTGTCCCAAACTGCCCCAGCACTTCCCACATTGCTCAAAGTGGCTAGCTTTCATCCCAACACAGTTTATAGGGCCATACGGTACATAGTTTTCAAGTTACAGACTAAGCTAAGCAAAAGTGAACCAGGCCTTTTTACTGTGAAAATGGCACTTTGGGACTGTGAAAGTGACATTTTGGCCCTGTTGTCCCAAACTGCCCCAGCACTTCCCACATTGCTCAAAGTGGCTAGCTTTCATCCCAACACAGTTTATAGGGCCATACGGTACATAGTTTTCAAGTTACAGACTAAGCTAAGCAAAAGTGAACCAGGCCTTTTTACTGTGAAAACGGCACTTTGGGACTGTGAAAGTGACATTTTGGCCCTGTTGTCCCAAACTGCCCCAGCACTTCCCACATTGCTCAAAGTGGCTAGCTTTCATCCCAACACAGTTTTTAGGGCCATACGGTACATAGTTTTCAAGTTACAGACTAAGCTAAGCAAAAGTGAACCAGGCCTTTTTACTGTGAAAATGGCACTTTGGGACTGTGAAAGTGACATTTTGGCCCTGTTGTCCCAAACTGCCCCAGCACTTCCCACATTGCTCAAAGTGGCTAGCTTTCATCCCAACACAGTTTATAGGGCCATACGGTACATAGTTTTCAAGTTACAGACTAAGCTAAGCAAAAGTGAACCAGGCCTTTTTACTGTGAAAATGGCACTTTGGGACTGTGAAAGTGACATTTTGGCCCTGTTGTCCCAAACTGCCCCAGCACTTCCCACATTGCTCAAAGTGGCTAGCTTTCATCCCAACACAGTTTATAGGGCCATACGGTACATAGTTTTCAAGTTACAGACTAAGCTAAGCAAAAGTGAACCAGGCCTTTTTACTGTGAAAACGGCACTTTGGGACTGTGAAAGTGACATTTTGGCCCTGTTGTCCCAAACTGCCCCAGCACTTCCCACATTGCTCAAAGTGGCTAGCTTTCATCCCAACACAGTTTATAGGGCCATACGGTACATAGTTTTCAAGTTACAGACTAAGCTAAGCAAAATGAATCTTTTTTTTTTTACTGTGAAAATGGCACTTTGGGACTGTGAAAGGGTTAGGGTTAGGGTTTTGGCCCTGTTGTCCCAAACTGCCCCAGCACTTCCCACATTGCTCAAAGTGGCTAGCTTTCATCCCAACACAGTTTTTAGGGCCATACGGTACATAGTTTTCAATTTACAGACTAAGCTAAGCAAAAGTGAACCAGGCCTTTTTACTGTGAAAATGGCACTTTGGGACTGTGAAAGTGACATTTTGGCCCTGTTGTCCCAAACTGCCCCAGCACTTCCCACATTGCTCAAAGTGGCTAGCTTTCATCCCAACACAGTTTATAGGGCCATACGGTACATAGTTTTCAAGTTACAGACTAAGCTAAGCAAAATGAATCTTTTTTTTTTTACTGTGAAAATGGCACTTTGGGACTGTGAAAGGGTTAGGTTTAGGGTTAGGGTTTTGGCCCTGTTGTCCCAAACTGCCCCAGCACTTCCCACATTGCTCAAAGTGGCTAGCTTTCATCCCAACACAGTTTATACGGCCATACGGTACATAGTTTTCAAGTTACAGACTAAGCTAAGCAAAAGGAACCAGGCCTTTTTACTGTGAAAATGGCACTTTGGGACTGTGAAAGTGACATTTTGGCCCTGTTGTCCCAAACTGCCCCAGCACTTCCCACATTGCTCAAAGTGGCTAGCTTTCATCCCAACACAGTTTATAGGGCCATACGGTACATAGTTTTCAAGTTACAGACTAAGCTAAGCAAAAGTGAACCAGGCCTTTTTACTGTGAAAATGGCACTTTGGGACTGTGAAAGTGACATTTTGGCCCTGTTGTCCCAAACTGCCCCAGCACTTCCCACATTGCTCAAAGTGGCTAGCTTTCATCCCAACACAGTTTATAGGGCCATACGGTACATAGTTTTCAAGTTACAGACTAAGCTAAGCAAAAGTGAACCAGGCCTTTTTACTGTGAAAATGGCACTTTGGGACTGTGAAAGTGACATTTTGGCCCTGTTGTCCCAAACTGCCCCAGCACTTCCCACATTGCTCAAAGTGGCTAGCTTTCATCCCAACACAGTTTATAGGGCCATACGGTACATAGTTTTCAAGTTACAGACTAAGCTAAGCAAAAGTGAACCAGGCCTTTTTACTGTGAAAATGGCACTTTGGGACTGTGAAAGTGACATTTTGGCCCTGTTGTCCCAAACTGCCCCAGCACTTCCCACATTGCTCAAAGTGGCTAGCTTTCATCCCAACACAGTTTATAGGGCCATACGGTACATAGTTTTCAAGTTACAGACTAAGCTAAGCAAAATGAATCTTTTTTTTTACTGTGAAAATGGCACTTTGGGACTGTGAAAGGGTTAGGGTTAGGGTTAGGTTTTGGCCCTGTTGTCCCAAACTGCCCCAGCACTTCCCACATTGCTCAAAGTGGCTAGCTTTCATCCCAACACAGTTTATAGGGCCATACGGTACATAGTTTTCAAGTTACAGACTAAGCTAAGCAAAAGTGAACCAGGCCTTTTTACTGTGAAAACGGCACTTTGGGACTGTGAAAGTGACATTTTGGCCCTGTTGTCCCAAACTGCCCCAGCACTTCCCACATTGCTCAAAGTGGCTAGCTTTCATCCCAACACAGTTTATAGGGCCATACGGTACATAGTTTTCAAGTTACAGACTAAGCTAAGCAAAAGTGAACCAGGCCTTTTTACTGTGAAAATGGCACTTTGGGACTGTGAAAGTGACATTTTGGCCCTGTTGTCCAAACTGCCCCAGCACTTCCCACATTGCTCAAAGTGGCTAGCTTTCATCCCAACACAGTTTATAGGGCCATACGGTACATAGTTTTCAAGTTACAGACTAAGCTAAGCAAAAGTGAACCAGGCCTTTTTACTGTGAAAACGGCACTTTGGGACTGTGAAAGTGACATTTTGGCCCTGTTGTCCCAAACTGCCCCAGCACTTCCCACATTGCTCAAAGTGGCTAGCTTTCATCCCAACACAGTTTATAGGGCCATACGGTACATAGTTTTCAAGTTACAGACTAAGCTAAGCAAAAGTGAACCAGGCCTTTTTACTGTGAAAACGGCACTTTGGGACTGTGAAAGTGACATTTTGGCCCTGTTGTCCCAAACTGCCCCAGCACTTTCCACATTGCTCAAAGTGGCTAGCTTTCATCCCAACACAGTTTATAGGGCCATACGGTACATAGTTTTCAAGTTACAGACTAAGCTAAGCAAAAGTGAACCAGGCCTTTTTACTGTGAAAATGGCACTTTGGGACTGTGAAAGTGACATTTTGGCCCTGTTGTCCCAAACTGCCCCAGCACTTCCCACATTGCTCAAAGTGGCTAGCTTTCATCCCAACACAGTTTATAGGGCCATACGGTACATAGTTTTCAAGTTACAGACTAGCTAAGCAAAAGTGAACCAGGCCTTTTTACTGTGAAAATGGCACTTTGGGACTGTGAAAGTGACATTTTGGCCCTGTTGTCCCAAACTGCCCCAGCACTTCCCACATTGCTCAAAGTGGCTAGCTTTCATCCCAACACAGTTTTTAGGGCCATACGGTACATAGTTTTCAAGTTACAGACTAAGCTAAGCAAAAGTGAACCAGGCCTTTTTACTGTGAAAATGGCACTTTGGGACTGTGAAAGTGACATTTTGGCCCTGTTGTCCCAAACTGCCCCAGCACTTCCCACATTGCTCAAAGTGGCTAGCTTCATCCCAACACAGTTTATAGGGCCATACGGTACATAGTTTTCAAGTTACAGACTAAGCTAAGCAAAAGTGAACCAGGCCTTTTTACTGTGAAAATGGCACTTTGGGACTGTGAAAGTGACATTTTGGCCCTGTTGTCCCAAACTGCCCAGCACTTCCCACATTGCTCAAAGTGGCTAGCTTCATCCCAACACAGTTTATAGGGCCATACGGTACATAGTTTTCAAGTTACAGACTAAGCTAAGCAAAAGTGAACCAGGCCTTTTTTACTGTGAAAACGGCACTTTGGGACTGTGAAAGTGACATTTTGGCCCTGTTGTCCCAAACTGCCCAGCACTTCCCACATTGCTCAAAGTGGCTAGCTTTCATCCCAACACAGTTTATAGGGCCATACGGTACATAGTTTTCAAGTTACAGACTAAGCTAAGCAAAGTGAACCAGGCCTTTTTACTGTGAAAACGGCACTTTGGGACTGTGAAAGTGACATTTTGGCCCTGTTGTCCCAAACTGCCCCAGCACTTCCCACATTGCTCAAAGTGGCTAGCTTTCATCCCAACACAGTTTTTAGGGCCATACGGTACATAGTTTTCAAGTTACAGACTAAGCTAAGCAAAAGTGAACCAGGCCTTTTTACTGTGAAAATGGCACTTTGGGACTGTGAAAGTGACATTTTGGCCCTGTTGTCCCAAACTGCCCCAGCACTTCCACATTGCTCAAAGTGGCTAGCTTTCATCCCAACACAGTTTATAGGGCCATACGGTACATAGTTTTCAAGTTACAGACTAAGCTAAGCAAAAGTGAACCAGGCCTTTTTACTGTGAAAATGGCACTTTGGGACTGTGAAAGTGACATTTTGGCCCTGTTGTCCCAAACTGCCCCGGCACTTCCCACATTGCTCAAAGTGGCTAGCTTTCATCCCAACACAGTTTATAGGGCCATACGGTACATAGTTTTCAAGTTACAGACTAAGCTAAGCAAAAGTGAACCAGGCCTTTTTACTGTGAAAACGGCACTTTGGGACTGTGAAAGTGACATTTTGGCCCTGTTGTCCCAAACTGCCCCAGCACTTCCCACATTGCTCAAAGTGGCTAGCTTTCATCCCAACACAGTTTATAGGGCCATACGGTACATAGTTTTCAAGTTACAGACTAAGCTAAGCAAAATGAATCTTTTTTTTTTTACTGTGAAAATGGCACTTTGGGACTGTGAAAGGTTAGGGTTAGGGTTAGGGTTTTGGCCCTGTTGTCCCAAACTGCCCCAGCACTTCCCACATTGCTCAAAGTGGCTAGCTTTCATCCCAACACAGTTTTTAGGGCCATACGGTACATAGTTTTCAATTTACAGACTAAGCTAAGCAAAAGTGAACCAGGCCTTTTTACTGTGAAAATGGCACTTTGGGACTGTGAAAGTGACATTTTGGCCCTGTTGTCCCAAACTGCCCCAGCACTTCCCACATTGCTCAAAGTGGCTAGCTTTCATCCCAACACAGTTTATAGGGCCATACGGTACATAGTTTTCAAGTTACAGACTAAGCTAAGCAAAAGTGAACCAGGCCTTTTTACTGTGAAAATGGCACTTTGGGACTGTGAAAGTGACATTTTGGCCCTGTTGTCCCAAACTGCCCCAGCACTTCCCACATTGCTCAAAGTGGCTAGCTTTCATCCCAACACAGTTTATAGGGCCATACGGTACATAGTTTTCAAGTTACAGACTAAGCTAAGCAAAAGTGAACCAGGCCTTTTTACTGTGAAAATGGCACTTTGGGACTGTGAAAGTGACATTTTGGCCCTGTTGTCCCAAACTGCCCCAGCACTTCCCACATTGCTCAAAGTGGCTAGCTTTCATCCCAACACAGTTTATAGGGCCATACGGTACATAGTTTTCAAGTTACAGACTAAGCTAAGCAAAATGAATCTTTTTTTTTTTACTGTGAAAATGGCACTTTGGGACTGTGAAAGGTTAGGTTTAGGGTTAGGGTTTTGGCCCTGTTGTCCCAAACTGCCCCAGCACTTCCCACATTGCTCAAAGTGGCTAGCTTTCATCCCAATCCCAACACAGTTTATACGGCCATACGGTACATAGTTTTCAAGTTACAGACTAAGCTAAGCAAAAGTGAACCAGGCCTTTTTACTGTGAAAATGGCACTTTGGGACTGTGAAAGTGACATTTTGGCCCTGTTGTCCCAAACTGCCCCAGCACTTCCCACATTGCTCAAAGTGGCTAGCTTTCATCCCAACACAGTTTATAGGGCCATACTGTACATAGTTTTCAAGTTACAGACTAAGCTAAGCAAAATGAATCTTTTTTTTTTTACTGTGAAAATGGCACTTTGGGACTGTGAAAGGGTTAGGGTTAGGGTTTTGGCCCTGTTGTCCCAAACTGCCCCAGCACTTCCCACATTGCTCAAAGTGGCTAGCTTTCATCCCAACACAGTTTTTAGGGCCATTCGTTACATAGTTTTCAAGTTACAGACTAAGCTAAGCAAAAGTGAACCAGGCCTTTTTACTGTGAAAATGGCACTTTGGGACTGTGAAAGTGACATTTTGGCCCTGTTGTCCCAAACTGCCCCAGCACTTCCACATTGCTCAAAGTGGCTAGCTTTCATCCCAACACAGTTTATAGGGCCATACGGTACATAGTTTTCAAGTTACAGACTAAGCTAAGCAAAAGTTAACCAGGCCTTTTTACTGTGAAAATGGCACTTTGGGACTGTGAAAGTGACATTTTGGCCCTGTTGTCCCAAACTGCCCCAGCACTTCCCACATTGCTCAAAGTGGCTAGCTTTCATCCCAACACAGTTTATAGGGCCATACGGTACATAGTTTTCAAGTTACAGACTAAGCTAAGCAAAAGTGAACCAGGCCTTTTTACTGTGAAAATGGCACTTTGGGACTGTGAAAGTGACATTTTGGCCCTGTTGTCCCAAACTGCCCCAGCACTTCCACATTGCTCAAAGTGGCTAGCTTTCATCCCAACACAGTTTATAGGGCCATACGGTACATAGTTTTCAAGTTACAGACTAAGCTAAGCAAAATGAATCTTTTTTTTTTTACTGTGAAAATGGCACTTTGGGACTGTGAAAGGGTTAGGGTTAGGGTTAGGGTTTTGGCCCTGTTGTCCCAAACTGCCCCAGCACTTCCCACATTGCTCAAAGTGGCTAGCTTTCATCCCAACACAGTTTATAGGGCCATACTGTACATAGTTTTCAAGTTACAGACTAAGCTAAGCAAAATGAATCTATTTTTTTTACTGTGAAAATGGCACTTTGGGACTGTGAAAGGGTTAGGGTTAGGGTTAGGGTTTTGGCCATGTTGTCCCAAACTGCCCCAGCACTTCCCACATTGCTCAAAGTGGCTAGCTTTCATCCCAACACAGTTTATAGGGCCATACGGTACATAGTTTTCAAGTTACAGACTAAGCTAAGCAAAAGTGAACCAGGCCTTTTTACTGTGAAAATGGCACTTTGGGACTGTGAAAGTGACATTTTGGCCCTGTTGTCCCAAACTGCCCCAGCACTTCCCACATTGCTCAAAGTGGCTAGCTTTCATCCCAACACAGTTTATAGGGCCATACGGTACATAGTTTTCAAGTTACAGACTAAGCTAAGCAAAAGTGAACCAGGCCTTTTTACTGTGAAAACGGCACTTTGGGACTGTGAAAGTGACATTTTGGCCCTGTTGTCCCAAACTGCCCCAGCACTTCCCACATTGCTCAAAGTGGCTAGCTTTCATCCCAACACAGTTTATAGGGCCATACGGTACATAGTTTTCAAGTTACAGACTAAGCTAAGCAAAAGTGAACCAGGCCTTTTTACTGTGAAAACGGCACTTTGGGACTGTGAAAGTGACATTTTGGCCCTGTTGTCCCAAACTGCCCCAGCACTTTCCACATTGCTCAAAGTGGCTAGCTTTCATCCCAACACAGTTTATAGGGCCATACGGTACATAGTTTTCAAGTTACAGACTAAGCTAAGCAAAAGTGAACCAGGCCTTTTTACTGTGAAAATGGCACTTTGAGACTGTGAAAGTGACATTTTGGCCCTGTTGTCCCAAACTGCCCCAGCACTTCCCACATTGCTCAAAGTGGCTAGCTTTCATCCCAACACAGTTTATAGGGCCATACGGTACATAGTTTTCAAGTTACAGACTAAGCTAAGCAAAAGTGAACCAGGCCTTTTTACTGTGAAAATGGCACTTTGGGACTGTGAAAGTGACATTTTGGCCCTGTTGTCCCAAACTGCCCCAGCACTTCCCACATTGCTCAAAGTGGCTAGCTTTCATCCCAACACAGTTTTTAGGGCCATACGGTACATAGTTTTCAAGTTACAGACTAAGCTAAGCAAAAGTGAACCAGGCCTTTTTACTGTGAAAATGGCACTTTGGGACTGTGAAAGTGACATTTTGGCCCTGTTGTCCCAAACTGCCCCAGCACTTCCCACATTGCTCAAAGTGGCTAGCTTTCATCCCAACACAGTTTATAGGGCCATACGGTACATAGTTTTCAAGTTACAGACTAAGCTAAGCAAAAGTGAACCAGGCCTTTTTACTGTGAAAACGGCACTTTGGGACTGTGAAAGTGACATTTTGGCCCTGTTGTCCCAAACTGCCCCAGCACTTCCCACATTGCTCAAAGTGGCTAGCTTTCATCCCAACACAGTTTTTAGGGCCATACGGTACATAGTTTTCAAGTTACAGACTAAGCTAAGCAAAAGTGAACCAGGCCTTTTTACTGTGAAAATGGCACTTTGGGACTGTGAAAGTGACATTTTGGCCCTGTTGTCCCAAACTGCCCCAGCACTTCCCACATTGCTCAAAGTGGCTAGCTTTCATCCCAACACAGTTTATAGGGCCATACGGTACATAGTTTTCAAGTTACAGACTAAGCTAAGCAAAAGTGAACCAGGCCTTTTTACTGTGAAAATGGCACTTTGGGACTGTGAAAGTGACATTTTGGCCCTGTTGTCCCAAACTGCCCCAGCACTTCCCACATTGCTCAAAGTGGCTAGCTTTCATCCCAACACAGTTTATAGGGCCATACGGTACATAGTTTTCAAGTTACAGACTAAGCTAAGCAAAAGTGAACCAGGCCTTTTTACTGTGAAAACGGCACTTTGGGACTGTGAAAGTGACATTTTGGCCCTGTTGTCCCAAACTGCCCCAGCACTTCCCACATTGCTCAAAGTGGCTAGCTTTCATCCCAACACAGTTTATAGGGCCATACGGTACATAGTTTTCAAGTTACAGACTAAGCTAAGCAAAATGAATCTTTTTTTTTTACTGTGAAAATGGCACTTTGGGACTGTGAAAGGGTTAGGGTTAGGGTTAGGGTTTTGGCCCTGTTGTCCCAAACTGCCCCAGCACTTCCCACATTGCTCAAAGTGGCTAGCTTTCATCCCAACACAGTTTTTAGGGCCATACGGTACATAGTTTTCAATTTACAGACTAAGCTAAGCAAAAGTTAACCAGGCCTTTTTACTGTGAAAATGGCACTTTGGGACTGTGAAAGTGACATTTTGGCCCTGTTGTCCCAAACTGCCCCAGCACTTCCCACATTGCTCAAAGTGGCTAGCTTTCATCCCAACACAGTTTATAGGGCCATACGGTACATAGTTTTCAAGTTACAGACTAAGCTAAGCAAAAGTGAACCAGGCCTTTTTACTGTGAAAATGGCACTTTGGGACTGTGAAAGTGACATTTTGGCCCTGTTGTCCCAAACTGCCCCAGCACTTCCCACATTGCTCAAAGTGGCTAGCTTTCATCCCAACACAGTTTATAGGGCCATACGGTACATAGTTTTCAAGTTACAGACTAAGCTAAGCAAAATGAATCTTTTTTTTTTTACTGTGAAAATGGCACTTTGGGACTGTGAAAGGGTTAGGGTTAGGGTTAGGGTTTTGGCCCTGTTGTCCCAAACTGCCCCAGCACTTCCCACATTGCTCAAAGTGGCTAGCTTTCATCCCAACACAGTTTATACGGCCATACGGTACATAGTTTTCAAGTTACAGACTAAGCTAAGCAAAAGTGAACCAGGCCTTTTTACTGTGAAAATGGCACTTTGGGACTGTGAAAGTGACATTTTGGCCCTGTTGTCCCAAACTGCCCCAGCACTTCCCACATTGCTCAAAGTGGCTAGCTTTCATCCCAACACAGTTTATAGGGCCATACTGTACATAGTTTTCAAGTTACAGACTAAGCTAAGCAAAATGAATCTTTTTTTTTTTACTGTGAAAATGGCACTTTGGGACTGTGAAAGGGTTAGGGTTAGGGTTAGGGTTTTGGCCCTGTTGTCCCAAACTGCCCCAGCACTTCCCACATTGCTCAAAGTGGCTAGCTTTCATCCCAACACAGTTTATAGGGCCATACGGTACATAGTTTTCAAGTTACAGACTAAGCTAAGCAAAAGTGAACCAGGCCTTTTTACTGTGAAAACGGCACTTTGGGACTGTGAAAGTGACATTTTGGCCCTGTTGTCCCAAACTGCCCCAGCACTTCCCACATTGCTCAAAGTGGCTAGCTTTCATCCCAACACAGTTTATAGGGCCATACGGTACATAGTTTTCAAGTTACAGACTAAGCTAAGCAAAAGTGAACCAGGCCTTTTTACTGTGAAAATGGCACTTTGGGACTGTGAAAGTGACATTTTGGCCCTGTTGTCCCAAACTGCCCCAGCACTTCCCACATTGCTCAAAGTGGCTAGCTTTCATCCCAACACAGTTTATAGGGCCATACGGTACATAGTTTTCAAGTTACAGACTAAGCTAAGCAAAAGTGAACCAGGCCTTTTTACTGTGAAAATGGCACTTTGGGACTGTGAAAGTGACATTTTGGCCCTGTTGTCCCAAACTGCCCCAGCACTTCCCACATTGCTCAAAGTGGCTAGCTTTCATCCCAACACAGTTTATAGGGCCATACGGTACATAGTTTTCAAGTTACAGACTAAGCTAAGCAAAAGTGAACCAGGCCTTTTTACTGTGAAAATGGCACTTTGGGACTGTGAAAGTGACATTTTGGCCCTGTTGTCCCAAACTGCCCCAGCACTTCCCACATTGCTCAAAGTGGCTAGCTTTCATCCCAACACAGTTTATAGGGCCATACGGTACATAGTTTTCAAGTTACAGACTAAGCTAAGCAAAAGTGAACCAGGCCTTTTTACTGTGAAAATGGCACTTTGGGACTGTGAAAGTGACATTTTGGCCCTGTTGTCCCAAACTGCCCCAGCACTTCCCACATTGCTCAAAGTGGCTAGCTTTCATCCCAACACAGTTTATAGGGCCATACGGTACATAGTTTTCAAGTTACAGACTAAGCTAAGCAAAAGTGAACCAGGCCTTTTTACTGTGAAAATGGCACTTTGGGACTGTGAAAGTGACATTTTGGCCCTGTTGTCCCAAACTGCCCCAGCACTTCCCACATTGCTCAAAGTGGCTAGCTTTCATCCCAACACAGTTTATAGGGCCATACGGTACATAGTTTTCAAGTTACAGACTAAGCTAAGCAAAAGTGAACCAGGCCTTTTTACTGTGAAAATGGCACTTTGGGATTGTGAAAGTGACATTTTGGCCCTGTTGTCCCAAACTGCCCCAGCACTTCCCACATTGCTCAAAGTGGCTAGCTTTCATCCCAACACAGTTTATAGGGCCATACGGTACATAGTTTTCAAGTTACAGACTAAGCTAAGCAAAAGTGAACCAGGCCTTTTTACTGTGAAAATGGCACTTTGGGACTGTGAAAGTGACATTTTGGCCCTGTTGTCCCAAACTGCCCCAGCACTTCCCACATTGCTCAAAGTGGCTAGCTTTCATCCCAACACAGTTTATAGGGCCATACTGTACATAGTTTTCAAGTTACAGACTAAGCTAAGCAAAATGAATCTTTTTTTTTTTTACTGTGAAAATGGCACTTTGGGACTGTGAAAGGGTTAGGGTTAGGGTTAGGGTTTTGGCCCTGTTGTCCCAAACTGCCCCAGCACTTCCCACATTGCTCAAAGTGGCTAGCTTTCATCCCAACACAGTTTATAGGGCCATACGGTACATAGTTTTCAAGTTACAGACTAAGCTAAGCAAAAGTGAACCAGGCCTTTTTACTGTGAAAACGGCACTTTGGGACTGTGAAAGTGACATTTTGGCCCTGTTGTCCCAAACTGCCCCAGCACTTCCCACATTGCTCAAAGTGGCTAGCTTTCATCCCAACACAGTTTATAGGGCCATACGGTACATAGTTTTCAAGTTACAGACTAAGCTAAGCAAAAGTGAACCAGGCCTTTTTACTGTGAAAATGGCACTTTGGGACTGTGAAAGTGACATTTTGGCCCTGTTGTCCCAAACTGCCCCAGCACTTCCCACATTGCTCAAAGTGGCTAGCTTTCATCCCAACACAGTTTATAGGGCCATACGGTACATAGTTTTCAAGTTACAGACTAAGCTAAGCAAAAGTGAACCAGGCCTTTTTACTGTGAAAATGGCACTTTGGGACTGTGAAAGTGACATTTTGGCCCTGTTGTCCCAAACTGCCCCAGCACTTCCCACATTGCTCAAAGTGGCTAGCTTTCATCCCAACACAGTTTATAGGGCCATACGGTACATAGTTTTCAAGTTACAGACTAAGCTAAGCAAAAGTGAACCAGGCCTTTTTACTGTGAAAATGGCACTTTGGGACTGTGAAAGTGACATTTTGGCCCTGTTGTCCCAAACTGCCCCAGCACTTCCCACATTGCTCAAAGTGGCTAGCTTTCATCCCAACACAGTTTATAGGGCCATACGGTACATAGTTTTCAAGTTACAGACTAAGCTAAGCAAAA